>NW_010397446.1:127858-150323 GCF_000710305.1 Buceros rhinoceros silvestris | reverse complement strand
GGTGGGCATCCGCTCTCCTCCTCGGGCCGGAAGCTGAACTGCTCGGAGCATTCACTTGGCGGCTTCAGAGCACAGCCCACCACGAGGAACTCGGGTTGGTGCATGGTTTGTAAACGGCTGCAGCAAAGCCTTCAGCGAGGCCTGGCAAATTTGTTAGCTGGGAAGAGATGACACTTCCCGCCAGACTTTATGCTTCTCCTGCAACATCCCTCATCGCATCGAAGGACGGCTCGTTAATGGGAATTTCTGTCATAAAGCCACAGCAATATTTGCCATTACGTCCCAATTCTATGGAGGGGGTGGGGCGAGCCACTGGTTTGTAAGACACAGTTTAAAAAGAGAAAGACAACCAAAGTTCATAATCCGTCACTGCACTACCCAAACAGGATTATGAATTCTTGTCTTCCCAAACAAGAACATTCACATGTGTTACAGGCATTTTGGGAAACCATTCGTATGTCGACAGCAAACAGCAATACACCGTCTTGGGGGGATAGAAGCCTTTTAAAGGGATATTAGCAAGCTAAAAATGACATTTAAAACAAAATAAAGGTCCTTATGAACCAATGCTGTTACCACCTTAGATTACAAGTACTGGCAGAATTGTAAACACGGAAACCACTACTCGAGATCTTTGGTCTGCACTCAGGTTCTGCCTTCTATAAGTTATCATCTATTACAAACCAGTTACGACCATCATCATCATCGTCATCACCATTACCCACTCTTAACACTAGAAGCTGTAATCAGACAGGGTGGGCCAGTCCCAGTCCCACGTGAGCACTCCCTAGGGAGTTTGCTGTCTGGGTTGGATGGAGGAGCACAATGTAGTCGTATTTAAAAAAATGCGGAGATGTATTTAAGACTTAATTCCTGAAATTATTTGCATCAAAGTTTTGAAATGACTTTAAAAATCTTAGGGTTAGGCCACCAAAATGAAAAGAAAATCACTACATCGAAACTCTTTTATTATTCCTAGGACGGGTTAAACTAAAGTCTGATGTGGTGGTAAATTCTGATCACAATTAGAAAGGAAAGGGAAAAGATGAGGGACGGGGTGAATTTACGGAAGTCATCATCAGTGTCAGTGGTTTGAGAAACAACTTTGAAAGAAAATTCAACTCCCACTTAAGTCATTAAGAATCTGACAGGGCACCCTTAATTACCGCATTTTTAATAATGAAATAAGGAGCAAGATGGGTCCATATTTCAGCTGGTGCAATGGGGAGCCATCAGCAAGATCGTATGAGATTTAAGAACTCTGGGTTGCTGTCAAATTCAATTCTCCATAGAACCGAACCTAAGCAGTGATGTGTATTTCCTTTTTAAAGAATGTTCTCTTTCAATAATCTAAGGGGCTATCGGAAGCATAGGTAAGGATGTTTAAAAAAACCATGATTTTTACTCCAGTATTTCCTTTTAAGCCTTAAATTCGTCCTGCCTCAGTATCGTTATGATCTGCTGAAAATGCCATCTGGTTGCTAAATCCCTTTGAAGCCTATTTAATCCGCTGCCTATTAAGTAATAGTGGTACGATACAGCAACTATGGAACAGATCTTGTCATCCTTATTGTCTGATGTCAGAAATGATCCCAAGAGATCAGTTAATGAGATCAAGATTTAGGTTTGCTGCACTGGATGCTTATTTTGTGCTCAAAACTGTTTCCATGCTCTTTTTCAGCACATTTTGCAGGGGTGGAAGAGTTCTCAGATCTGCTTTGTTCCACTGACATCCAGGAATCCCAGTGCAGAAGCAAGGAAACGGATCTTCATTGGTTCCTGCCACGTTAAAGACGCGGAGGAGACCACACATGTACACCAGTGGCAGAACGGGGTGACATTTGGTAGGAACCCGCTACACGTTTCAGAAAACAGTTTAACCAAGCAAGGAGCTGGAAGCTTCGCTAGCCTATAAACTTACATCCGACAGCGTGTCTTTATGCGTAAGACTTACATGCAACTTACTCAAGGAATTATAATCCAGGCTTGAAGGACTAAACTGACCTTGTTGGACATTGGGAATACTCACTCTTACCCCTCAAGAAGTTACCAAGGAGAAGGAGGCTTCTCTCACTGCACTTAGAAACTGCAATAACGTTGTAAGAGATGAACTATCAAGTGTGTTTTGTACCAGCTGAGTATCATTATTAGTTGGGTGTCAGTATTTAGTCGACTGTACATTGAATAGTGCATGTGAAAGTACCTTATTTATAGGGGTTTGAGTGTTCCTATCTTAATTAGTCAACTTCTTTCTTTCCTTTTAACTTTGCTAGCCCTCAATTATGCGTAATTTATTTTCCCTGACTTCTAATACAAGCTCTTCTGAGGCAATCAGAACCCAGGCAGTTGTAACCAGCATGGTCCTGCTGTGGCCAGACTGAAGGTAGCTGTGAAACGGTTCCTGGTGTTCAGTCTGAAACCACGCCATATCCAGAGCTCAGCTGGATGGGGATTGGGCACTATTTGGTCATAGCGACACTGCTCCATGTGCCTATGAGACTGGAAAAGGGCAGCGGCACAGCGAGACCCCTGCTAACAGCGCAGGGAACATGTCTGAGAAGTTCTCCGCTTGCATTTGTAAATGCCATTTCCCTCACCACCCCTGAAAATTTACAAGCTGCCAAGGAAAAACAAAACATCCCAGCTAAGAGCCACAGCTCTGCAGCAACAGATGTCGAAAAGCATCAAGCATGTGTGAGTGAATCGGACCAACAGATCTTGAAGCAGCACCACTTACCCTTGGACTGCTGAGAGGACTGGTGGAGAGCCCAGACGACGCTCCGCTGATTGACCGAGACCTGAATGGACACAACAAGGAAAACAGCCCTCAGAAACCTTGCACAAGCACTAACCCTGAACACCAGCCACCACAGGCACAGGCATGAAGTGAGGAGGAGGAGGGAGGCTGTCACTGGAAAAGCACATGACTCCTTCCTTTCACTACTGACACATTTTCCAGTTGTCCCACCCTCAAACAGATGCCGCTGCTCAGGGAGGATACCCTAATCCCTTTTCATTAAGGGAGTTGCTGCCTTCTTTTTGGTCATCAAGCACATGGAAGCTTCTGCGTCTGACCTGTGCAAGCTGAACTGCTGGACTCAAAAAGGACTGCCAGGACAGTCACGTCAGTGCTGAGAGCTCTCTTCTGCGCATGCTGGTGGACACAGAATGAGACCTTCTCTGTCACGAGCGATATGGAAAAGCACCATGTGTACAGGGCACAGAGGCAGGGGATTCCTCCAGGTATTAAGAAAAACCCCACGTCTCCCTGACCCCGGCACGCAATCGTTCCCTATGTCATGACCTTCCACTGCAATCAAAGCTCACACTGCTTTAACCCTGCCCAGCTCCTCACTGATGGGTTTCACGTCTCTGCTCTCCAGTAAGATTTCCTGCTGCTGCATTAGACAAGCCAGGTCTTCTCTATAGATAACGACTTTTAACTGCTCTTGATGGCTTCACCAAAATTAAGATAATGGCCCAGGTGCTCTCACAAAGAGGCCAGTCAAGGGAGCACCAACTGTCCTTCTGTTTGCTGACCAGCTCACCTATGTGCAATGCTCTACGCTCTCCAGCAAAGGCCACCTATGAAAAATGGCAGCTGTGGACACCAAAACGTACAGATGTGCTATGCTAAACGTGCTGAAAGGGCAGACAGGCCAAATGCACCAACATTTCAGCAGCAGAAGTTTCCAGGAAGGGGCTGCCCAGCGGGAAAAGACCCCTCTGTGTGCCTGTAAATGAGTAAGCCCCAGGGCCAGCTGCTTTCTGTCCTTTTTAAATAGAAAGAAAGCCGTCTTCACGGAAAGAAGACTTGGCTAAGAACCTGGTTGTTCAACACCACCATGTGACATGTTCATGCAGCAAACCTGCCAGCGTTTCAGCCACAGTGAGAGCCATGAAAGCAATTAATTGCATTCAGGTAACTAACACAGAAAGGTGAAATCCTGAGGACATTTGGAAAACAGAGTGTGGGTGTCTACAGATGTGTCTATGTGTGCACACACACATACATACTTGAAGGTGATATAGGCCAGATAGTTGATGTCAGCTTATATGTAAGAGAATATGAAACAAATTTAGACCACAAACTATCTCAGCTTACTGTCTTCTACTGTGATAGAAGAACAAACAAAAAAATCCGCTTCTAAAATGGTCTCCCAGATACATGTTACCTCATAAATTTGAGTAGGAGAATTATTGAAGAATATGTGAACTGCAAAAAAGCAAGTATTTCCAAGGAAGGAGTAAGCTGCAACTGAACACAACAGCAGGTCCTGTTCCCTCTGGTTTTCTTTGTATCTCACGGCAGTTTGTCCATCACAGCAAGGAGATGAAGCCCAGAGGCCCAGTCTCAGCAGGCTTTTCCTCCAGATTAAATCTGCACCATAAAAATCCGGGGGACTCATTATGTGCAGAAACTCCCCGTGTACGTTCCTCCTCACACCCTGCTGCCACCTGCCCACGGTAGGGCAGCAGTCAAAAAGAAGCAGCTCAGTCTTGGCATTCTTTTGCACTAAACCTACATTTGCACCATCCAGATGTGGGGCACTCGTAGAGGTTCATGCCAAGTAATTTTCAGGGGAGAACCGTCTGCTCCGCTTTTGAAAGGCTGTTTAATGTGCTGCTCCTGTAACCAAAGCAGCTGAGCGCAACACCGATGTGTCGTGCGTATGGGAAGTCATTTAGTCAAAATCTTCCTTGCATGAGTCACCAGCAAAAGCTTCTTCCAAATCACAAGCTAAGTGACAAGAGGAGCCCATAGATTATCTTGGACAAATGTGGAAGGCGTTTAGGTGCCCAGAGACGCAGTTAAACACCTCCTTAGAAGTTAAACTCCCACTGGGACGTGTTCCTGCCCGCTCTTAGTGGTGGTGGGAAAGTCCTCTCTGACACTCACCTGAATTCCAGGATACTCGATTAAAAGTTCCAATTTCCTATCTCCTTTTTGCAATTGGGTGTTTCCAATTGTCCTGAATTCTCCCCTCCCAAACCCATTGCCTCCTATTTTTATTTTTTTTTTTACAAAACCAATCACACGCACGGAGGGCAAAACCCGTCAGGCCCCACCTCCCAACTCCCAGTTCCTTATTGGAAGCAATATTTGAAAAAGAGTTGTTGTGTACTGTGTTTTCATCCAGCCTAGGAGCCTGAGGTAGGGGACAGAAGAGAGAGTTAGTGTGAAATCCTCCTGGAAATGCATTCAGCATCCACACGATTGCTATCAAACAAGCTTCACTGCTGCTGCTGCTTGACATGCACAACACGTAAGGAGTAAAGTAGGCCCTACGGCAAGTTTTAGTTTGTCCACACTGGAAATTGTATATAGGAGCAGTGGGAAGAGTTCAAAGAATCCCGGGTTAATTTTAAGTGTCGGGGTGAAAAGAGAACTGTGTGTTTTCAACTCTTCTCCCCTTTACCAGAGGTCCTGGTATGGGCTACGACAGCCAGACTGAGATCTTCCTGCATCTTCTGCAATTTAATAAATCCCCCCAAATTTACCTTTACAAATGGGCCATGGTTCCCAAGCTGCCTATAAAGACTCAGTACACTGGCAGGTTTATTCTCCAGTACAAAAAAATAATGACCAAGAATGACGTTTTTGTCCCTCCCATCAAGACAATCTTAGCTGGGAAATGCTAGAATTCCGTTTTTAAAGCAACCCACCACGGGCACTGCTCCTGTATCTCAGAGTCAGGTGGACAGAACTGGGCCAGGGCCGAAAGGAAGTGATAAAAACGTTGCATTATACCGAAATGCTGCAATGAAAGACCAGAAGGAATTTAAACTTTTATCCCTCTCACCAGAACATTAAAGTATGAGGCCCTACAGGCAGCACATTAGTACAGCAATCCCTGCACCGTCTTGTGGGTAGAAAGAGGAGAAAAATATGCCATCATCTTATCTCTGTGGCTATGAATAACGTTTATTTACTGGGCAATATTTATCACTATATCTGACCCCCTAAGAGTCTCTGCAGGCATTAAATGTCATTGGAAGTATTAAATCCGTAATTATTCCAATAATTTAATACTAAATGCAACAACCCAGGCCACTTTGAACGCTGCGCGTGTTCTGCACTGAACTGATGGAAGCCATCACACAGTTGTTGAGGAGAAAAGCAGAAAAGCTAATGCAGTTGCTCAGATAAAGAGCATTTCCTCAGACACAACTGCCAGCTTTAGAAACCCCAAAAGAGCCTCTTTAGTCCCTTCCGAAGTGACGTAGTTGTTTTGCCAAGCCTGGGCGGAGGAATTAAAAAAAACCCGTAAGGGAGCCAGACCCAAGGTTTGGGAGGGGGAGATGCAGAGGCACTCTGAGCCCCCGGCGGGCCCTGAGACCAATCCCTCCCATCTCTCCGGCTGACAACAGTCTGGAGATGTCTAAGCTACGACAGAGCGAGCCAACGGCTGAAACGCAACGCGCGTGTGTGGGCTGCACTTTGTACGTGTTGTGATTTTATGCCTTACTTGATCCACTGGATACTTCAAACTATCCAAGTTAAAAGGTCCTTCGTTCTGCAGTAATTTTTTCTCACTTTAGCCAGCTGCTGTCAAGGGGAAGCCACGCAAGGCCCAATGCACGTTAGACCAGTGGCCTCTTACTGGTGACACTGAGGAGCTGGAATCCAGTTTCCAGCTGGTTTCGGTGAACTGCAGGATTTCTGGTTACCCACACAGCACCTCTCTAGCCCTTCCCTCAGACTGCTTCTCAAGTCCCTTAAGCAGCTCATCTGCTAGGACCCACCAGCAGCAGATAAAGGCTTCACCGCCAGCATCTGGGTCAGAATCGGCATCTGTTTCTTCCTTCAAGAACCATCTCACAGCAATTTCTCATACACTCAAAGGGGAGGTTGGTGCGTTGTTGCAGTCCCAGCAGAACTTGCTTTCACAGCAGTTTTACCAGGCTGCTGCATACAGCGTCTTAGCTGGCCAAGCTGGAGCCATGCATCCAAGCAGAGGAGCCTGCAGCATGCATGCGGCGTGCAGAAATGCGTCAGACTGGTGTCCCTGGGTGAAATGGCTTAGAAATTTTCCTCTGGTTTGGTTCCATGTGTAGTTTTGAAAGTCATTCCCAAAATATCCAGCCAACCTCTTATTCGCTTCAAGCACAAATTGGGTGGAATTTGACGCTCCTCTTTGCTTGCTCACTCACATAAACCCAAAACATTCTAAACTATTCCAGGGTATGAGACCCCTGAGCGTGACCTCAGTTAACATGCGATAGGTGAGCTGTTGTGCATCGTGTGTTACCACACTTCATCGTGATTACTCTTGGGTGTCCAAAAGATACAAACCATGTTTCCCTGCTGCCTGATCTAGGGAGTATTGCTAGAAAACCTTTGATATTCCACTGCCTCACAGGCCCAACCGTGCAAATAGCACTAACTCTGACGCCTCTGACTGGGAATACTTAGGCTTAAGCCAGAAGGTCTGCTCGTGGTACAACTGCTTGTAAGATGAAGCCTTACGACGAGTACAGAGAAAGGACCGCAGGGGATGGTAACACACCTCTCCTTCCTTAATTGGCCAATTATGCTAAAGTTCCATCTATAAATGGGTTAGAAAGGCTTAATAAATAGTAAAGCACGCTACAAACATGAGAAGTAAATGTTACTGGTGCTAATTAGCTTCCTCGATACGTACCCTCTCCATAAGTTTTTCCTGCAGTCTGTAGTGATCTATTACACTGGTTTTATTAAATAAATTTTTAATAAATTATCCTCCTTCTGGTAAGTATTTAAAAATGGAACTTTAATTTGAAGCGTGACTGCATTCCTAGTTGTACCTATATCCTCTTTATTGAAAATAAAGAGCTTTCAAGATATATCTGTCTCTAGGGCCATCTGTTCACCTCTTAAGAAAACATACTCTAAAAAGAGAGGGAATACCCAGCATTTTTTAATAACACGGATGGGATTCAGCTTCATCTTAAAAAAACACAAAGAAAAAAGGATAAAACAGGACCAAAATTAACTGGAGGGTGCCAAACAGATACAGTAAGTGCTAAACGGAGAAGGGGGTTTTGTTCTCAGAAGGTGTCCCGGTACCTGCACAGTGTCTGAGGATAGTTCTCTGTGCCCACAGACATTGAAACAGAGAGACAAACAGCAGAACAAAAAAGGACCCCAAACTAAATTATATGGAGTGCGACTCCAACATAAAAGCGTAAAAACACGGACAAAAGCACCAAAAATGCTTCTTCCCACCTCTCTCTCTCTCTCTCTCCCGGCTGTAAAGCCTCATTTACTGGAAGTGTATCAGCCTGGGTTGTATTTGTAAAGTGCAAATGCAAAGTTTCTCTACAAGATACAACAGGACCCGCAACAGGAATAATCCAAAACTAGAGCTTACCCCAATGGATCAGCACTCGCCATCCTCGGAAAGGGAAAATGAAGAGAGAGGGAGAGAGAGAAAGAAAGAGAGAGGGATGTGGAGGCAGGTGGAGAGAAGAGTAGGAAAAGCAAAGTGAAATACTGTTCGGAGATCTGAACGGTCACAATTATTGCCACCGGTGCCTACGTCTCCAGAGACCAGGAACACCAGGGGGACAGTTCCATTTACCAAAAAACCAGCTTTTGCCCTGCTCACAGTATTGCAGACCCATCCAGCGCAGGCACTGGGGAGTACAGAGAGGGACATACTAAGGCATACTAAGAAACCGTCCCCAGCCGAATCCCAATTGGAGCAGTCATCAGAGCAATGGGGGCTGTATGCCACGCGGCATTTCTTTTCTGCCTCTTACATAAGGCGCAGTTATATCAGACTGATAGCAAGGCAATTGTTTCTTTTGTCCCCAGTTTGCTCAGAGCAGTGTCCCTCTGTCCCCCAAGCTGGCCTGGTAAGAAGTTCTTTCTTTGCCGTGAACAAACTGTGAAACATGTTGGCTGTTAAAGCATGCATTTCTGAGCCAGCCTGGGAGCCCAGGGTACAAGATTGCAGCTCAAGTTGTGAATCTGCTTTGATACCGGCTTATTAGTCATGATGGTCTTGTAGTCAGGAATTCAGAGCAGCTAGAACATACCAGCTCAGTGACCCGGCACTTATCTCTGTGGATGCCATCTTGTGCTCCAGGATCTCATTTTTCATTTAAAATAAATTCAGTCTCTGGGTCTTAAAGGTTGCAAAGCGAATCTTTCAAATGTGAATGGAGAATAAATCAATGCTGTGCTGAAAAGAGCCTGAAACAGCAGCTCTAAAAGCAGCACGAATCTCTGGCATGTTGACTTTGAAACCTAGCGACAATCAAAGACTTCAGTATTCTTAATTTTTCACTATTAACCAAAGCATTCAAAAGCAATAAGAATACTCAGGTTATTATGTTTTCAGGGGTGCAGATAAGTAAACTCAGGAAAGTGTCACTGCCTTTTTACATTAACATAGATTAGAAATAAAAAATACAGCTGGTGTTATTAAGCCAAATTATTTTCAAGTGGGATGCAGCGGTTTTTTTCCCTCTCTGTCTCTTTCCCGCTCCCATTCTCTCTATTCTCAGTAACCGGCTCCCAAGCTGCCAGAGCTACCTCCGACTGGGTGAGGAAAATCCATTCTCCACAAGACGGTCACCAACTATTCTCAGTAACAGGCTCCCAAGCTGCCAGAGCTACCTCCGACTGGGGGAGGAAAATCCATTCTCCACAAGACGGTCACCAACAGAAGTGCCAAATTTAATGTAAGCCCAGCAGATTTCACAGTTTTCTGCTCAGTGCAACTCGCCATGCTTCGGTTACATCGACATCGCGATCGCTGGGCTGGGCAATGCAAGGCGGTGTTGAGAAAAGTCCAAATTCCAACACGGTTCGAATAGAAAGAAAACGTTCTTGTGCTACGTGGGGACAGAGAAGTGGAAAGAAGCATTCCAGTATGGTTTTTTCCATGTGTTTGAGTGACACTCCATTTGTGTTTTGGCCTGGAGTGCAAATTTGGGTAAGAGCTAATTCATATATACACAAATACAGGCATATGAATATATGCGGGGACGAACACTGTCCTCAATGGTACCTGCACCAATCTAGCTACAGGGATGTGACTGAGAAGAGCAAATCGACACCCATCGTATATTGGAACGTGTGTGTATATTCATACAGAAAACGCACCCATATTCACACATGCAGAATATTAAAATGTAAATAGAATGGGTGCAAGAAGGCTGATTCGTTTTTCTTTCAAGTCATTTTCCCAACAGGGAAGGCACTGAAGAGGTTAACGAAGAGAATGGAAAGCAAATCGACAACAGGGAAAAGGAAGAGGGAAATGAGGTTTAAAAAAAAAGAACAATCCCAGGACACAATAGACCCAGAAGCGCAGACATGTGCATTCCCTCCAATACTGAAGCAAGTGAACTACGGAGCTGCAGCAACCCAGATACAGGAGAAGAGAAGCACTGAAAGGGGTGAAAGTCAGAAAGAAAGAAAAAGAAAAAGAAAGGGACAGTGGCCTCAGCTACTAAGACAACCATGTGCATCTAGAGGGAAGGGACCCTTAAAGATGCAGTATTCCTTTAAAAAAGACATCATAAAGTTGGATAATTAAACACTGGCCAAAAATTTAACGGCCACCATGATTAGCTGGCCCCATTTCGCTGGGGTTGCCTTTGCTGCCTATCCCTTCCTGTGCGCAGATCCAGAACCCAGGTCCCCTCACTTGCCCACCACTGAGGTCCTTCCTCCTAACTCTCAGAAGTGGGAGGGAGGTAAGACCACAGTGAATCTGATCCTCCAAAAGTCAGCCTGGTCCTTCAACGAGAAGACCCTGAGTGATCCTTGTGCGGTGCTCTAACATTCTCCTCCTGGACTCTGAAGAGTATCACCGTGGAGATGGAACACAAAATGCCCATGTGCTTGTAAGAAATTCCCCCAGCGCTTACTGAAGGGTCACTCCCTCTGCTCCTTACACGGCTGTAGCAGCTGCTAGAGGACAGAGGGACAACGGATGGTGCTGGGACACCTGCAGAAGGACCCTTCTCCTGTTGCAGATAAGATTTCTGCTCTTCTCTGACTGGACATGACTTTTGATTACTGTGGAAAAGCTCATCTTCAGAGTAGTTTCAAACGAACTTTTAATGCAAGAAGTGCCACATGTTCAAGAGCAGAACTGAGGCACAGGGGCAATCGGAGAAAGGACCGGGGATTTCCATGTCTGTGGGACCAGTTCAGGAAAGCCCAGCCACTAGAGACTGTACAACCACTACTGCTTCACGGCTGTGAAACTTAAAGGCTTCTAACAGTTCAGCTCCAACGTTTGTTCCTGTCTTGGCATCTTAAAGAGGGTGCTTTACACACCACGTGAGGCACAATCTCGCCTGCAGATGCACAATGTTCTTCACTGTGGCAGGTTCAAGTCCTGAAACACTGCCCACAAAGGACTGCCTCAGCCTGCAAAAGGGCAAAACTGGGGCTGTCCCTCACATGGGCTTCTGGTAAAAGGGGAAATGGAAAGACAAATGGTTTGCCAAGTCCACAGGCTCCTTTAAGGATCCCACCGCTTCCCCCTTTTCCAATCAATGGAACACTCCTAACCTCTGGGCAAGTGAAGTGTTTGACCAGAATGTATCAGGGTTACATTTTGATGAAGAATTATCCATTGGGAGGCCAACTTCTAACATGAGAGAAAATTCTCTTCCTCTAAGACCAAAATTTTAGGAACAACATGTCCACCAAAATCCTTCCCAAAAGTCGAAACTGCGGTGTTGTTCATGGACCTACAGGAGTCCACTTAAACTCCCTAAATCTGGTGGCCTGCCTGCCTTCCACTGTGCCTCCATTCCCAGCTGGGAGTCGTCCTCTTGTTATTCTTCAACCTGAACTGCTAGACTGCAATAACCCTCCAAAAATTCCATCTTTGATCCGTCTTTTCCTCTCGTGTTCTCTGGCCAGCCTGGGTAGTCTTAAGGAGTTTCTCTCTTACCTACGGGCACTTCATATTTCGCTCTGTCAGACAGGATCTCCAATATTTCCTGCCACTGTTGTTACCGACACTGTTTCTAGTGCTGGGAGTGGAGCGCTCTGGGCTTCCCTAGTGTTTTGTGTTCCAATCTTTCCCAAAGCAGTCTCACAAATACATCTTCTACCTTAGGCACTCTCACTCATGACAGACCTGAACCAGAGGTAGCAGTAGGATGAAATTTTAGTGGGGGAAACGTCGGTACAGTCACCGGCTGCATTGGGGATAGCCTCAAATGAGTGCTACTGTACAAAAATCTGGGTAGCGTGGGGCTGTAAATATCCCACCCTCTTTGTTTCTCTCTAAGGAGAGAGGTGCTGTGTCCCCAGACGGAGAAGGTAAGTACTGCATCTTTAAGGTCTCAGCAGTGAGGTAGAGGAGAGGAACATATTGTCAGTGTTTATACCTTTCTTCTTTGTTGAATTTGGGATTGGCTTCAGAGATATCCAGGCTTTTACTGAACATTGTTTTACTATGGCAGGAACAAAGCGAGAAAACAGAGTTACTAGTGTGGACATTTATAAAAAAGAGTCACCTGAAGCAATGCTGGACACCCGGCCCCCCAACCCATCCTCCCCTTTTTAAGCAATGCTCTGAAAAACCTTTCTTTTACTTTCCAGCTATGGCTCAAGCCTACCCAGTGCTGAAGTCCGTTACCTCCCCTGACTTCTGAGATTACTTCCCCCACACATACTTGCTCTCCTTTATCCAGCTGATCACCCAGTCACCCTCTACTTTGTCACACTGTCCAGGGAAAATAGAACGTGCCTGAAGGCACAAATTGCAAAGCGCTTTATTACTCAAGAATTTTCCAGAAGACCTCAACACTAAGCACAATCTGGGAAAAGGTTAAAATCAGACCACAGAGCTCTTAGAGGAACAGTAATCCATGCGGTACTCTAATCTGTAGGGTCCATTACCACTTTCTCCCAGCTCTCTTCCCCATACTCAGCATACAGAGAAATGCCCTTCTTTATCATCTTGGGTCTGAAGCCCTGAAGCTGAGAAGCAAAATCCCCTGTGCTCTGCTGAAGGGGCAGCTCTCTGTAATCTGTTCCACTGGAAATGTGCTGCACCGCTTCACAGAACACCACTCCCTAATGTGAGCTGATCTTTCATGCAAGCTATCCACTTTGACCACCAGCAGAAAATGAATAGTTAATGAAGCCCATTTTAGAACAGGTTTTGGACTCTCACAGCAGAGCTGCTGAAAATTTCTGGCATATCCCCAAGGGATTCTAGCTCCCCTGGAATTCTTCCTAGTCTGTGTGATTTTGGTGAATTAGCTGGTGTTAAACTAAGCTCAGAACCTACCTCTTTTCTTATGACATTTCAGTGAAATACCAGATAGTCTGAGCAGTGTGGGCAGCACAACAGCAGAAGCAATTAAGATGTAATTATGAACCCGTTCAGTTGACAACCAGCAGGAAAACTGAGAATTAACAAAATACAGTCACCAGTTTTGGGCTGGCCGGTGTCGGTACATACTGACTTTGTCATATACCCAATGTAGATCACATGGAGAGGTCAGCACAAGCATTCCAAAGAGTCTGAAAGCTCAACAAGCAGCCTTTGTGCTGAGTTCCCCTCCATTATCCAAAACTAAGTCACCGAAGGACTGTTTTTCACTCAGCACTTTCTCAGCCTGTAGGGTTGAGGCTGCCAAGTTTTGAATCTCAATGGCAAGACATGCCCTTAAACAAGCCAAGACCAGACACTTGTAGGATTTCCACAGGGTCACCAAAAGCACAGTTCATCACACAGACACAAAAACCAGAGGTTATCACATAAACCCCCTTTGTGCAAGCAAACATCTGTACACTCCTGGGAAAGAGGACAACAGGACTGAATCACAAGCTACATGGGTGTGTTGCGCCCACTGGTTAGAAGAGTATCTCTGCCAGCTCAAGGAATAAGTAATGGCTCTGTGTCTCCAGATGGCTGCACAAGTCACCTGTGTCTAAACAGGAGACCCATCTCCACGGTCCACCTCCCTGTCTTCCTAATATTGTAGTACGAAAGCGATGAACAGTCATCTGTTGAGACCACAACCTGGCATTCTTAAAAACACATCCACCTCTGGGATCTAAGCCCTGCTGCTGTAAGATCCACTGTCTATGGGTCGTTTCACGGGACAGAATATGCCACTAGCAAACCCCCCACTCTTGGTGGAAGGCTCTTGTCTTTTCATTACTGACTGCTCTGACAGATGGCGCCCCATCAGCCATGCATCGTCCCCAGACAATCCCCATGCAGTGGTGTGCGTTAATGAAGCCAGTTCACATTATAAATGACTGTGCTGCCAGCAACACAAAATGTGCTGTTGTCATTTGTGGAGGTGGATAGTATGAAATATGGAAGTTTACACATGGAGTAAGACAACATCTTTCCTTTAACCCCTTCCAAAACAAGCACTACCAAACCCATCATCATCAATCATGGTGTTATTACATCCCTTCCTCCACCCCTAACCGCACCTTTACGTCCAGCCCTGAGTCGTGGTATGCATTGCCCTGTATCTCTTTTGTGCCTGGCAGGTTTCGCTTTCTCCTTAAGCCAAAGCTCTTCTTTACCGATATGTAGCCTGGGTACGTCCCTGCTCCGAACTCACCTCAAACCTTTTGATTTCAATTGTTTCCTCATGTGCAGAATTGAGCCGGACATTTAAAAGCCAAAAAAATACTTTGGATAGTAAGACACAGCTTTGCCTCTTCAGATTTTTGAAGTCAGAGTCAAAGCTGAGAGCTGGAAGAAAAGGTTTCAGCTCTCAGAAGACTTCGGGATCAGTCTAACTCCTCCTATTTGTTCTGCCCAGTTGGAAACTCACAGGCAGCCTTGGGCTGGGGGACAGTGATTCACCTCTGCCTGGCTCCAGGAGCTTCAAGGCCTGAGCATCTACCAGGAACCAGATCAAACACCGCAAGCTAACCAGGAGGGAGCAACTGTTTGTCAGTGTTGTGTTCAGCCTGATCGCTTTGAGGCCCATGCGGAACACTGAGCACACCCTGTCCTGAACCCTTCCTTCGCCCACACCTCACACAAAGCAAACCGCATACTCGAGACAGGTTTCCAACCTACCCTACAATGAAAAATCTTGATGGCAGTGTATCTCCAGGCCACATATCCAGCCTGAACCTAGCCCTAGCACATTCTGCACATCACTGCTTCTTCCTCACTCTACATAGAACTGTAACATTTTCCAGAAAAACTTTCCAGCAATTCTAGGGGCCTTTGGACATGGAATTATTTTATGTTCTTCACCCAGTTCTCAATCAGCAAAGGGAGTTTCTGGGCACAGCAGGCTCTTTTTGAGCAGATCTTAACAGCTGAACAAAAAAATCGCGACACACAGCTGAAACAGAAGTTACAGCAGCACTGTCACACATCTATGTGTAGTGTTGTTCTGTATCGATGGATTTATGCGAGTGCGAATCCAACTGCACGTGCTTCCCGTAGGCCAGTCATAGGGACTGAGGGAGCAACTGCCAGGGTTCACAGAAGAGAACTTGCACGGTTCACTTACTCTTCCAGAACCTGCCTTGAGGAGATACAATTTTCCTCTGCTGTTTCTCCACAAGACTGACACTTTCTTTGATAGAAAAGGGGCAGAATTATACATATTTCATCACTTCACAGGCATGTGGTAATTTATGTGGGTCAGATGCACGCTGGCTCTGACAGCATGTTTTAGAGGCATCTACAGTTGCCTAGAGAAGGCTTTCCAGATTCCAGCTGTTCTCATGACACGGAGGATGGGGTTGATTGCATTTAACTTCACAGGTGCCCAAAAGCTAGGCACCTAATCCAGGACAGACATCTAGATTCCTGTTGTAGGCTACGGAGACAGAGAGGACCAATCAGAGGGCAATTTATCCCATCTAAGATTGTTGGAACAAGCGACATTGTGTATCTGAGACTTTCCAAAGCCCTCATCTGTCCCCAGTGCCTAGAGCGACAGCCTGTATCACAAGCTTCGACTGAACGCCTACGTTCTGGACAATTAGAAAGAGCTGAGAGGAATCCTGCCTGAAAACCATGTAGTGGCTTCCTGAGCAATAGCTGCAAGCGAACAGAACCCTCAAGCCCCTGGCAGGACATTTGGCCCTGTGTGCACAAGCGCTGCTGGCTGCCACATCATGTTGCAAATGTGCTTGGAAGTTGTAATGAATGCTGGTGCGAACAGAAAAGCTCCACAGCTCTTTGGTACGATTAACACAAAAGGGGGAACAAACCCAGACAGGCAGGACTCCTGGGTAAAGGAGAGACCCACCTCTGTCCATGTTGTGCCATTTCAATAGCTCTGCGAGCAGGGACTGGGGAGCCGCCATCTGTCACACTGAGAACCTCCATCGACTTCCTTTCTGGCCGCCGCTTCCCATGCCTGTTGAGCATTGGGGAGTCCACACGCTTCCTGGGGGGATCTTTATGAAAAGAAAACGCTGTCAGCTGAATTTGGCTGTAACTTACCTCACAGGGGCTGGTCAAACTCTCTCACAATCTCACTCTCACACCTTCCCTACAGAGAAAGGTATCTTCGTGATGGAGAGAAGCATTTATGATCTCTTCCTTCCGGATTTGCAGACTTAAGTAGCAACCTGTCTACAAAGAGGAGGAGCACTGCTACTGCCTGGGATGTGTAGGGGCACTGTGAAAGAAAGGCACGACCCCAGCACAGCTGCAGCAACCCCCTCACCAAGCTGGTGCCAGCGATAACACGATGACAGCACGGGCTGTAGCACAAGCTGTTAGCCAGAGGACAGGCCATCCAGGCATCCTGCAGACTACTCGGCTTGCTAGGGCTTACCTTCCACGCCCTGCTAGCCAGGTTCAATGTGACACGGCGACGTGAGTACATGCTGAACTCCGAATTGCATTCTCTCTGGAAACATACCCTTCTTTTGCATCTTTAAGGTTAGATTGCAGCTTTTCCCCGCTGCTTTGTATTTTTTTCCTCCTTCAGCATGACAAATTAAACATAGTTGTCTGCCTGAGATGAATCCCCAATGAGAGCTACTAAAATTTATCTCGGAGGTCATCACACAGCTTTTACCACTGTAGTAGCTGAAGTGCTTTACATTTTTTATTGTGTAACTTTTCTATGAGGTTTTGAAGTGCTGCTTTCACTTGGCAGAGTGAAAACTGAGGTATAAGAAAGAGATGCTTAAAGGCAATTCACTCCTAAGGCGCTGACAAACATTTACTGAGGTTCTGAGCAGCACCTGAACGGCTCTGAGCAGCACCTGAACGGCTCTGAGAAGAGTCTTTAGATACCAAACAGCATTGCAGAAGGTGCCTTGCCAAACCATACACACTCCCATGGTGAGGCAGGGAACCAAGTGCAGACCTGCTGAGATCTTTTATTACGAACATTTCTCATAGCATCAAAACACAAGACAGAACTTTCCTGCCCCACCCTCCCCCCCGAAGGATTTTCTTTTCGTTGGTTGGGCTATTCCAGTTCCCTGCCTCTATTTATAGACATGTTTTTTAATTTGAGTGGAGAGTGGCCACTTGTAAGACGCAGCATCCTTCACCCCTGCAGCTAGAAGGCAGCTCACAGTGCCCAGCCCTGAAGGGTTCCTCCTCTGCCAGGATTCCTTTGCAAAACCACAAATACAGCATTCGACAACTCGGCCTCTGCTGCCTAGTCTGATGGTTATTATGGATGGTATTATTTTTACTATCCCGCCCTCCTCACCCCCCCATCGATTTGCTTGTTTCTTCCCTCTCTCATGTCATGTTGTTTAGAACAAGGTCTCTTTAAGGCAGAGGTTTCTCTCGAAACAATGAGCATGAGCAGAGATGCCGAAATGCAAATGGGCTCGTGATACCAACCGACCCCATTACTGTAGAACCCAAGTGTTCTCTGTGTTAATAATGCTCCTGTTAAAAACTAATTAGAAAAATAGCAGATGCATCTCACTCCATTTCCAACCACGTCCAGTAATAAAAAGGTAGTAGAAGATACTAGTGGGGGCAATGACCTCCAGCTTAGGAAAAATAGCTAGTGCATGAAGTAGAGGGAAAACCAAACGGAGACAAACATAATAAAGGACTTATACGGGGTGACTTCAGCTGTACACGTGTAAGTGGTCAGCAGTAAGATGGGACAAGGCTCAGACATTTCAAACTCCTGCTTCTTCAAACAAGTTCAAAGAATGAGAAAGGATTCAGCCCCCAGGACAGCTGCTGTTATCAGAAGCATGACCAGAGCTGAGTAACGCATTAATAACAAAGTAATGATGTTTGGTATCAACAACAGAGAGGTGATACAAGCTTTGCAGAGCAATATCGGACACTAGGAAGGAAGGTGGAAGAGGGCAGTGTGAAAGAAAGGAAGAGATGGAAGATGAAGAAAGCAGCTTATGTCAAAAGAATGGAGATGAATAATCCCAGACTGCTTCAATGTTATTTAATAACAGAGTCTAAACAAGAAAATGGAAAAAGGCAAGAAAAACATTTTATGAACAGATGTTTTAAAGGGCAATTCAATCCAAGCATGTTCTAACCAGAAGACTTTAGCAAATGGAAATTCGGCTGAGTGAGACTTACATAAGTGACAGGCCAAATATAAGGGGATGTGAAAAGACAGAGAGGGAGAAATCTGAAGAGGAGCTCACTAAAGACTCGAATAACAGTGTTTTGTACAGCCATCAGAAAGAGAAAGCTCCAGGGAAGGACAGTAGCCAGAGGGACCATGAGGGACTCAACGGAACAGTTAAGGAGGAGAAGGGTGTCGCAAACAAGCGAAATGGTTCTTTTCTATCGGTCTGTGCTGCTCAAGATGCTGAAATACCGATTTCCAATCTACGAACTATCAAAGAAAGAGACTAAGCAAAAAGAGCAGGTGGTGAAACACATCTGTAAATTCAACAATAGCAATTCACAAAAGCTTGATGGAGAAATACGCCCAGATGCTTGTATGAATGTGGTTGAGCTTCTGCTAAAGGCATTTGATTCCTCTTTAAAACCAGCTCCAGTTCTACATGGCTGAGGGCAGCGAGAATTGCACACACTTTGTAAAAGGGAAGCGACAGGGCACCGAGTCTGTCATCACTAAAGGTGTTAAAGAAATAGTTAAATAAAAGCTGTCCTGCCACAAAGCCTAAAGCGGTGTCATATAAATGCAGTAGAAGATTTTTCAGAAAAGGAATTAAAATAAGAAAACCTCCAGTGTCTGCCTTTCTCTTCTTGACTCTCAGGAAGTATTTCACATGGGGAAAAAACATCAAGTCCCAGTCTGGATCTGTGATAGTTTTGAGGATGCATTTTCCTTTTATTTCACATCAGAGAAGTGAAGCCATTCCTAAGGATTTTCATAAAGGAAGTGAGAATTTATAGTTCATGATCCAACTATAAAGGCATCATCTGGAAGATGGGAAATAAAGGTTCAGCTTCTGAGTTTGGACAAGGCATCTGTATCCTATATGGCTGTTCTAGCCCAATCCTTGTTCTCTGGTTTGTTAAGAAACCCCACCCCACAAAAGCGTTTTCCTCGAGGAAACATTGGTTGATAATCATTCATTTTGCTGAGAAGTTTCTCATTTCTGTGTTTCCATGTAAATAAAATGGAGCTGGACTTGAAAGCTGGTGAAGGTGGCCCTTCCTTGGCTCTTTGAGAAAGCTTCACATAGCTAGAACAGACAAAAGGGGCACCAGAAGAGCTCAGCTAGGCTGAGCTGGCCATATTTTAACCTGCATCCACCCTTGCTGAGACATAACGTGCTGAGAGAGGAAAAAGCCAAATACGCTGAGATGCGCTTTTCCTTTTTTTCTTTTTTTTTTTCTTTTTTTTGGCAAGAGCTCAGGTAAAGCACAATCCTCATGAATGTGCTTTCTTCCAGCTGCTGTTATTAAATCTGTTACTTTTTCTCTGCTCTTCTTTGTATGAGGCCATTGCTAATGGCTAATGACGAGATATTCATCAGAAGCATGACTGCTCTTAATTAAACCTTGCCCCACGTTCTCAGAGATCCTGCTGGGAACAGAGGAGGTGGAAACCCCCTGTGGAAGAGGAAACACAACCTACGAACACTCAGAGAATTATGCTCAAAGAGTATAAAATGTGCCGATGAGGCTCAACGGTGCATTCAGAGGAATGTTCCCCTGTTGGGGAACATTCTCACTCCTTGTACAAAAAAATACAAGAGTGGAGCATAATGTTTTGGATCAAACCATGAAAATACTTTGGCTTATATAAGAGAGGCATGATGCACAGGTACATATTCACGTACATGCCGGATATGAAGATTCTAGAGTCACCTTGCTCTTTCTTCTCATGACAAAAGCATTTCTGAACCAAGAGGATGGTGTCCATATATGGCAGGATAATCTGTTTGAGACAAAAGCTGATTTCTAAAGAGCTAGATGACAAACTACACTGAACAAAGGGCTTTTGACCACAGGACCTGCAGCTGGCACATCTATCCGTCTTCATCAGGGTCCCTGCTAACATCCTCTCTGTAGCTCCATCCATGCAAGAGTTTACAAATCACTGTGTTGACTAAGAATTTCCATCTCTTCTCCTGTTTAAGATATTTCCCAGCAAAATCACAGGGGCTGGAGCCTGGAACTTGGAGAAGGTAATAATTCAACAGGGAATTAACAAACTTACAGTTCAATATATCACTGCCCTGTAGGCCTGGGAGATTCCAGGCTTTCCAGTGAAAATAAAGAGCCCTTTGCTTCTAGCCTTCAAAGTGCCAAAATACAATACCTGAAAATCACCCCACTACTATGTAAAAATGCTATTTCAGGCCACCAGTAGAAGCAACTAACCCTTTGTTCATTAAACTTTTGTCACTCTGGACAGCAAGAGTCACTTGTATAGGACTTATATAGGTCCTTAGGGAAGCACTTTCCCCAATGTCTACCTTAGTTCTTGGTGACCAGCAGTTCCCTAAAATACTAACAAACCATTCTCCGGGAATGAAGTGGTACCACAAGAGCTTTACAAGATATATAATCGTACTGCTTGTTAAGCTCTTAAAATCTAAGATAGTCTAAAAACACAGGAGTTGGCTGTACGTACTATAAACAGGTTAAGTGGTAGTATTCACCTTTCCAACAGTGTATGGATTTACCTACAAAACAGAGCTCGTGTACGTACGTCACTTCACAGGGATGCAAAGCTGCACAGTCCTACCAGCCCAAGTCTAGAAACCATTTCTGCAAGACCCCCTTTAGATTAGCAATTAGAAAATGCTGCCACTAGACTGTACCACTTCTAAACCCCATCTGCCTGCACAGAGCCAGCTTGAGGGTCCATGTGATATTTTTTAAGGTCTGGTTCATGACCAGCTTGGATGTTTCTGCACTGTGAGGCAGACATGTCCTGAAAAATGCAGCCTTTGAGTTTAACGACAAAACAGAGTTGCCTGCCCCAGGCTGAGGATTCTCACCAATGCTGTACGCTGGCTCAGTGGGAAGGCGACAGCGATGCTGGGGTTTGGGTGTGTATTAATAAAAAGAAAGTGAAGAGGAACTAGCTGAGATGGGTTCATGGAGACAGAGGTCATATCTGTAGTACCTATTTCATTTCTAGGGGGAAGATCCTCATCTTCATGACTAGGATACCTCTCCTTCCGGTCAAGCAGAAGAAAATAAATCATTTTTTCTTGATTTTCTCTGAAAAAAAAGAAAAAGAAAAAAATCTTTGTATTTGAAGAGAAGAAACATCGACATGTACACACACCTTTCTCATCAAACCAGCAGTTACAGTTATTCTTAGGAAGTGGGAATGGTCACGTGCCTGCAGGGAGATACACAACCCACTAAGCTTTTGAGAACCTTGCTGTCTCCAACAAGCAGCCAGTGAGAAAAGGAAAAGTAATCCCTGTGTTACACACACAGAACAGAGGAACAGGACAGACGAGGTGACGTGTCCACAGGAACTCCAAACCACGAGCGGCAGCAAGACAGGTCTCCTGAACCTCTACGTGCTCTTTCCACTACATGTCCCCCTTAACACCTCAGGACATAAACCAGCTCTCAGGTATAAGCTTGACACAAATAAAACTTTGCCAGCAAAGGCATATCCGACACAAATGACAGTCCTGAGACCTCCCCGTCCGGACTGCCTGGCCCATCTGTTCATGAAGTGACCTTGCCTGGCAGTCAGGGAAGAGCCAGCACTACACCTCTGCTGATGGCCAGGCTGGGAACTTCTGACACAGGTTCTTGCTCCCAATGTCTCGCTAGTGAACGAGCAGCCAGAGGGTGAGAAGTTGCTGCTGGTCCCTCACAGTGGGAGATATCAGTTAAAGCGTTCTCTGCCTCTCCCCAGGTTTCTCAGCGCCCCAGCCCCTGAACACCCAACTGATATGAAGACTGAGCGAGTGCTTACTCTTCCGACAACAAGTCCTGTAAGAGTTTATTTCGGTCACGGAAGCAGCCTAACGAGTGCATGCTATCTAACACGTCTGGATCAATATCCTCCAGGGAAGGGAGAGAACGAATCTGCACCTTTCGAGGGATTGGTTGCTCTGGTTCTGGCTCGTTCTTACCCCCTCTGCAGAGGAAAG
>NW_010397446.1:118344-127709 GCF_000710305.1 Buceros rhinoceros silvestris | reverse complement strand
GTGAGTCACAAAGGACCCCGTACCCAGAAACGCAGCCTGCAGCAACAGATGGAAATAGCTTTTTAAATTCCCACAGAGCAACCAGGGCTCCCAACCAGACAGAGATTCGTTTCAGAAGACACCGCTGTGAGGGCTAAGAGTGACCAGCACCTTTGGGTCTGTGATGAGACATGTCTGGGGTCACTCAGAAAGGCAGCAGGAACTTCACTTACCAGTGCCCTCCCCATTTCAGCCGCTGCTCAGCAGCCCAACGCTGACCCCTGCTACCACACCGCGCGGTTCTGTCGCCCGCGGGCCAGACCTCGGGCTAGCGGGCTGGAAAGCGCGAGCTGAACCATTCGTTCACAAAAGGAGCTGCAAACACACCGCCACTGTTCCTCACCAATTCTGATTACAACCGGCATGGCAGCAATTTCTTTAAAGCTTCCGATGTGATTACTAGACCTCTATGTGCAGGTCCCCACTTGACAGACTTTAAAAGGGTTTGGGGCCCAAATATGCCAAGCTCTGCTTCTCTTCAGACATGCAAAGTTGAAAATCGTGGCTCGAGCGCAATGCCCGAGGTCAGTGGCAGACCTCGGAACACACCATTAGCGGCTCAGCATATTACTCTTCTAAAAGGAGTTAACACAAGCTTCCCACGTAATTGTCTCATCCCTTTCACCAGGCTCGGGAGATAGCGATTATTTGTGGCAATTAAAGCCCCGGGCAGCAAGAAACGGGTCAAGGTGTCAGGGTATCTATAACCACAGACTGATAGCTACTGCAGGCACCCTGAACACCCTTTGGGTTTGTTTGGGCAGGCAGAGAGCCAGTTGTGTGAACTCTGCCCACCCAAAGACAGCGGTGCTATTTTGGTTGGAGAAGCTGTCTACCCTGAACCTTGGCTGTTGCTCCATGGATCTTTGCGTGGTGTCGAGGCTTTCACTCACTTTGGGTGAGAACCTCCCTTTCCTTTATGGGGTGTAAATGTGTCCAGGCTCCCTGGGTGGGAAACAGGAACTGGGAATATTTAAGCTGCATCAGATGTCAGGGTTTGCTGTTTCTGGGCTGTGTTTGGACAAGCGATTCTTCCTTTTGATGCTGGTAGAAACAAGGTGAACACAACTTGTGAACTTACTTGTTCATCTTGAAATGCTCTGAGCTCAGGCATGAGCTATCCCAGTATCTACGGAGAAAAAGGAGCTCCAATTCAAACGCCCCTGTTTTTTCTTGGGTGGGTTAGAAACCAGCCCTGGTAGGCTCACACACATGAGCTCAAGATCTCAGCCAGTGTACCAAAAAGAGAGGCAATGCAGATCACCTCCTCCAAGGGAAGGTGGCAATACTGCTATAGAAAACACACCGCAGCCAGATGCTGGGACAGTTACATGCTACATCTTAATCACAGGAGATTGCTGGGTGCTACCTGCAATTTATTTTTAAGCAAGCTGAAATGCAGTTGTGAGGCATCTGCTCTGTTAACCGTGTCTGTGAGATTTCCCTTGCGGAACAGCTCCTGGGAAATTTTCAGTTTATTTTCTCTTGAAGCCGTGAAAATGTGCTCAGCCCTTCCTGGACACACGTCATGGAGTTAGACTCTGGTGTGCATTACGTGGGTCATGACAACACAGGTGAGATCCCACACTGAGCACGCACACACCCCCTCCTCAGTTTTATTCAGTTTAGGGGGCTGGAAACAGAATATAGAGGACAGAGAAAGAACCTGCTCCTTGGGACTCGTTCTTGTGTGTCAAAGCACTAAAACAGCTCCTGTCACCTCCTCGGAGTCTTGCAGAAGTGTCTGTGTCCTCTGCGATGACTCCATGGTGCTGAATCTGAGGGCTAGATTAGAAAAGCCTTGTCCAACTAAAGAAACAACTCCTTCCTTGAGCGCCCTGTCTTTAAGAGGTGGCTACACCCACTTCTGCAGATCAGGATCTAGCTCTCAGTGGGTCGTAAGCAACGATTCGATCATAACCTTGCACTGTTAAAGCCAGCGATGACCTCGTCATTAAGGTAATTTCCTGCAGGATGGACCTTTGAACAGCAGCTGAGTGGTTTTGGTTTTTAATGATCTGCAGTTCACTTTTCAAAAGCATCGACTCAATAAATCATTCCGTATGTCACAAGCAGAAGTCCTTAAGGTAATTTAAAGAGATTAAAAAGAATTACTGGTCTTGAAAATTTCCAGAAAATCTGGGTTTCCTACTAGCCACCCTAGTCTATGCTGAACATCACCCACAAGTGCCTTTTGCACCCACCAGCGCGGGAGCCATTTCCAGAGAGCACAGCTTGCCATCTTCTGTGCACTGAGAAGGGACTTCTCCTTACGCCCCACACCTGGTCACCCCCAGACAGTCAGGAATTTTCACCCCTCCTCATCAGGTACAAGCAAGGTCTGCAGAGAGGCCCCTCATCATTTGGCAACGCAATTCAGGGCTTCAGGAAATGACAGTCATCGGGTCTGGGCTGTGATTGGCATGACCGTATCGCCCGCGCCACCCGCAGTCCAGCAGAGAGTGACAAATTTGTGGCATTTCAGCCCCACCAGACACCAAACAATATCACGTGATGGATACTGCAAATCACATCTGTTTTTTCAAGGCCCTCATGAATCTCATTGCTGCGTTGACCCCCATCCTCTTCCGTGAGGACGGGTGCGTACAACGGCTGTGACTCCAGCCCGAGGCAGACTTCTTCATCTCTCCAAGAAACTCCCTCGAGAATCTCACTGAGATGCATCAGTGCAAAGCAAAGCACAACTGGTACGGTTATTCCTTTTCCCATTTCAGTAAATTTGGTGCCTTCGCAATTAGGGCAATAACTCAGTGCTACAGGAGTTATGTATTTACCGTGATAGCTAATTCCATTTGTGCTCTTGCTTTATTGAAAAAAATGTGAAAATAACTGCTGTTTCTTTTCTGATTTATGATAACCTGAGCTTGAGGTAAAAATAAATGATTTCAATTAAAAAGGCTTAAAAAACCTCACTGAATTAATTTGGGTGGGAGAGCAAGAAGAACTGGAGGTTGGTGATGAAAGGTTTCTCTTTGGTTTCTTTTTTACTTTTTTTAGGCTTGTGAGTCATGATTTCAACTTTCAAGACCTCTTTCTCCGTCTGCCTAGTCTGCAGTTAAATCTTTTCCTCAGTTTTACAGTAGCCTTAATGTTTATTTGAAGAATTAAGTGAAATAATTTATATTATCATAGTACAACTTCCGGGTCAGTAACCTATATGTGACAAAGAACGAAGGTTTTACACAGAATAGCAGTGTTAGGTGAAATAAAGGAAAAATAAAAGATGTGAGTAAAACAGCCACGGAGTAGAACACTTAGAACCCCTCCTTCTCCACCAGCATCAATATTTCCAGGCAAAATGAATGCAAAGAGGCTGTGAGACATTCCCAGATGAAAGCGGTTGAGTTTTGGAGGTGGCAGGGTTATTTCACAGACTAAACTTAGCCGAAGGAGGTTAACCTCCTTAGGTCAAGTCGAGGCCAGGACAGAGAAAATGAGAGAGAGACTCATTAAAAAAGCTATTTTGAGCAGAAACTTTGTTTTCAGCAATCTGAACCGACTTGAAGAGCCCTTCTCTCTCTGCATTGACTGCACTGACAGTCTGGGGGAGAACTTGTTTTTGCAAGGCTGAGTTTCTGCTTCCAAAAACAGCCTCAGATGCTATTTCCAGATGTTATTTCCAGAGGGGTAAAAACCTGTTTATTTTGTCAATCATCAGAGAGTCTGACCTTCATCAAGAAGTACACAAAAATGTTCAAATGCTTATGTCTGCAACAACCAAAAAACCCCTTCGAATTCTAAACCTAGAATAAACTCAGGAAATAACACCTCCCTAATCGTGCACGTGAGCCTGGGACAACCGTCCTCGGACAGGTGAAAGCTTCTAGGCAAAAATCTTGAGGAGGGTCAGAGGAATAATAGAAGGGATCAATGACATTTCATGTCCTGCTCCCATTCTGACCAAGGCACACAGAGAGCCAGCTGATTCCGCCCCAGGAAGAAATGGAGGGGATGAGCTGCCCAGTCTGATGTAAAGAACATTTACACCTGGGATTGCGAGTGAGACATTACAGGAGGGGCATTTCAGAGGTTACCATGAGAGATTTCCCCTTCCATTTCTCCTACATTTCTCTGGGAGAGTTTAGAACAAAAAACACCCACAGCAAACAACATTCCAGTCCTTCTTTGGTTTAGAAAGGTGCCATGTCAACCGGTACTGGTAGAGAGCATGAGAAAGCCATGGGCAGAGAGCTGCCACCGTTCCAGGAGAACGAAGAAAAACCATGTTATTCAACCAACTGCTGAATGCCCGCAGGTCTGATCGAAGTCAGAGAAAACCAGAAGTGAACACTGTCCGTAAGATTTACAGAAAATAAACCAAATCTAAACAAAGTTTTTTGGTTTTGGTTTTGTTTTGTTTTGTTTTTTTCCTGGTGACAGGCTTAAGTATCAGTTCATCTCATCATCAGCTATTTCCCCAGAGCGATGATAGGCTTATGGAGGCAGGACTTTCCCTATCACCCGCCCGGGGAACCTGTAGGCATGCTGACCCTGAGAAGCATCTATCAAAGCACCATTTCCGTGTGTAATATGTGAAGCATTCTCCTTAGTTTGATCAGGTTATCATCAGTATTAAAAAAAATGTTGTTTACTTGGGTTTCTTGAAATGCTATTAAGGCTACACAAAGTGCAAGGCTGCTTCTCAAAGCCATCAATCTTCCCGACACCCAAACCACCAGACAGGCGCGTGCTTTCCTGGCAGCCCTCCCGTTTCACTGCCCAGGCTGCTGCTTTTAATCAAGTCACAGAACCACTCTCACAGCAACAGGTTGCAAGGTCAGAAGCAGCCTCTCAGCTCGCTGCGAAGAAGGAGGAGCAGGGATTATGAGACAGAAAAGCTCTGCTTCACAGGTGCTTACTTACCAATACCCACGGTTTTGTTTCTACTTCAGAGGAAAACCGCGATGCCAGGAAGGAACAAATGAAAGCTTTCTGGTCAAGGAGGTGTTACAAGGGATTGCTCGTGGCACTTGGGAAGCAGACTGAATGTGGCTGCTGGTTTTGCTGATCACTTGCGGGTATTTTTTTAACACAGCAAGTTGTTGGACTGAAGGTCTTATTTCAAACAATTGTTAAGCCACTGTGTGGAAAGAAGTTCCTGGCTTGATATATATATAGAGGCCATTATATGAATAGCAAAGGTAAAAAAACTCCTAGATGTCTTTCTGTCCTCTGCCTCTTCCTCCACCTGTGTGAAAGCTGCTTTCAAAGTCCAGTGTCTCTCTTCAGAGACAACTGGAATTCCAGCTCCTGTAACAGAACCGATACTGAACGCATGCAAAAGTGAATTAAAAAAGTGTTACTTACATATACCATATGTGTTTCTGAATATGTTCTAGCTGTGAAGGGAAAGAAAACAAGGAATTAGTGCTGGAAAACACAAAAGGTAACTGCACAGGGCTTATTCAAGGCTCATTCAGGTAAATCCAACATTCCAGAGCTGGCTCTGTACCAGCAACAGGAAGTTTCTGCTGCATGAAGAGCATGCTCATCCTCGCCCACCCCACTGGCACCGAGACTGTGACTCTGGATGTAAGGAACCGGCCAGGAGCAAACCCGAGGAAAATGTGTCAGTACAAGGCTTCACAGGCAAGTGTTTTGGCAGTTTCAGTTTTCCCCTTCCTAAGCCCTTCCCCTCTATCCAAACTGAAGCTGACAAACTGTCCTTTCTGTACGGGCACAACAGCCGAGTCTTCACACCCAAAGTTCATTTCTAGTTTTCTTTTGGAAAGAAAGAGAGAGAGAGGGAGCGAAGGAAATAGAAACAGGTTCAAACAGATTATATGAACAAACAAAATAAATTGTGTGTGTTTGTGACACGACCTTCTCCCAGGACCGTTCTTGATCAGCTTCACATTTATCATTAAAATCTAAAGACCATTACAGTAAGGTTCGATGTTAAAATAATACCATTTATTGTTCCACACCCAAACATCAGACTGCAACTTCTTTTACTTCCCTCTTTCCAGTTTCACCCATGAGCATTTTACTATGGAATGAAGGACTGACCAAAGCTGGGCGGTGGCCTTGTCCACCTAAGGAAGGCAGAACCCAGCAAAAGTTACATGATGACTGTTTTCCACAAGCAGCGAGAAAAGAAATAACACCCTTTTCCCAAGAGAACCTCTTCACAGTAGAGCGAACACACTGTTCATATGCCGTACTTCCAGCAGAACCGTCCTAATCTGTTTTACTTTTTGAAGCATCATCATAGTAGAAAAGAACTTCTCATAGATGCCCAGGGATTATTCACTCTGTGGACAATACTCCTCATATTCCTCACTATGAAGCACCTTTGTACATGCAGAACAATAAGTGCAATTGCTGCACACAGGCTTGTGTTTGTGCAACACGCAGGTGAGAGGCAGGGGAGAGCTGGAAGGAAACTCACGTGCCAACAGCTATAAGGTGAAAGCACAGACCCATTAAACTGGTCAGGAAGAAGGGAGACAGCTGTCCTGCTCTCACTGCTTTCCACTTCTAGAATAATGAATCCACTTCTGGAATTCTAGAATACTGAGAATCAGAGAAGAAGAAAAAAAGGGAGGAATGGACAAACAACAAAATCTCAGAGATAGAAAGTAGGCGTTTGTCACAGAGAGCAAGGAACCAGAGACCTCCGTGCTATGGGATGACAGCTCATGCCCGGGAAAGCAGGAAGATCTGAGGTCAGCTCTGTATCAGATGATTTTTTAAGTGAGACAGGGCTGTTCCCGAAGACAAAGAAACAAGGAATGCAGCTTAGGAAAGCATGACAGGAGGCTGGAGAGATCAGTACGAGAGACAACCAGCCTCCTTTGGAAGCAAGGCTGTATTAATGCTGTAGCCAGAGGTGCAGCTGGCACTTGCACGTCTAGCTGGTGTGGAGAGCACCAGCGGCCCTAGCACACGTCCACGAGCCCCAGCAGACTAGCACAGCTTCCAGCTGTGGCCTCACCTCTGCCACAGCAAGTCCCCTTCATCTCAACTCCCCCTGCGTTAGGGAGTCCTTTCATCCCTGCTCTGTTAAGAGAAAGGAAGCGTTTTCCTGACATGCTGCCATCTCCCCTGACCAGCCTAAGTGGAGGTCAGATACCCGTTATGGGGAGACGCAGCCCTCGTCCTCCTGGTTCTTTGCAAGCTGAGGTACACACAGAGAACACAAGGAGAGCTGGTTTTGTACAGTCTTCCTGGGACAGGATCGTAGCTGGTCACTTCTCAGGTATGCTGTACCGTGGGGACCTGCTGAGGAGTGCATCGCACCTCCTCCGCTTGGTCAAACCAGCCTGGGAGATGCACATCTACCCGTTATTTCCTATACACCACAGGGAGGGTTAGAGACATTAATGATTTCAGACAAGACGCAGATGATACAGCTAAGCGATGTCCAAGCCTCTTTCATGCTTGCTTCTCCTGCTGCATTTTCTGTCTCCATGGGTCACGTTGCTCTTTTGTGCCTGTGGTATGCAGAAATGCCAGGGCAAAGCAGCACTTCATGCTCTGAGTCAGCGAGGGGGAAGAAAGGAGGGTCACCAGTTCATGTCTTAGTCACAGAACCTCTGGGCTCCTTCAGAGAAGATGTCACAGAGAAATCCCTTCTGCCCAGCCCCACTGATCAACCTTCTTCAAGCTAATGAACCCATAGCATTTTTCTGAAAGAGAAGCCTCTGAGCACCTTGATACCCACCCAAAGGTGCAGGAGAGCTGGCTGCTCTTCACCTCCACATCTGCCATTCAATCCACGTCATCAACACTGCTGTGAAGTATGCTGGGATATCCTAGGAACGGAAAGTGCTCTACGAAACCAATTCCTGCTCTGATTCAAACGTAATTGCATTGAAATGTTATCACAAGTGTGTGTGCTGCTGCCAACATCTTCACTACTTTTTTAAAGGTAATTAATTAATGCTTTGCTGCTTTTCATCTGCATTAAAGTGACAGGAGGGTTATGGGAGGGCGATTGGTTTTGACAAGGAGAAGCCCGTGTGCTTTTTACTATGCACAGGGTTAGGGGAGGGCGATACACTGCGGGTGCTAATCTCACTCCTCCTGCCTTTATTTGCACGCAATGTTTAAATGCATTTAAGTGACAAAGGCATTTAACAACCCTTCCCAGAGGGTTCTTCTTGCTGTTTGCACATATTTGTCAAATTTAATGCCATTTTATGGAAGCTGTAAAAAAGCTGTCTCCTAGTATTTCCTAGCCACCACAGGCCATTGTCTCCTGACGCCATTCTGAAACGACAAACCATGCTCAGAATCGCTGCACAGGCACAGCCAGAGGAAAGACGTCTACAGGCTAAAATGCAGCAGTGGAAGGAGAGGGGGAATTCCCTTACCGTGCATTTATGTAAAAATACTTCCACGATATACTAAACTTGTGTACTGAAGGAGCATCTAGGAGCCCCACTCACAGATGAGACCCGTTGTGATGCAGAGCTGTACGAGCTCATCAGAAAAAGAGGTCTTCTCCCCCAAGGAGAGTACGTCTGAATCCTAAGGCGGGGAACAACAGATGGAGACAGACAGGCAGATGGAAAACAAGACAGTGCTGTCTACATCCTCGGCAGTGATCTCGACAGAGCGGTTGCCAAGCTAAAAAGTTCTGACCTGCAGAAAAACTTTCTCGAAGTCTGGGGATATGGATGAGGGCTTCTGGGCTTGAACTCTTGTCAAGTTGCAAACTTCCCTGTCCAGAAAGGGAACAGTCTCAAACCCATCTGTGCTCTAAATCGACACACACCTCCGATGCTTCTGCTTCATTCAGAAGATCCTCCAGTCTGAGCTTTAAACCTGCTGCATAATGTCAAGGTAGAGACTTTTCCTGCCCAAAGGATTCATGCTGGCAGCGTGGACAGCACTGGTAAAGCCATGATCTGTGTCAGTAGCAGCAGGTCTACCACAGCAGCCTCCAGGGACCTTGACAAGGGCATGAATAGGCCCTTGGCAGCCAAAAGCTTATGGCCTAAATACATCACCTGCATGGTTACCTCCATTCTGCAGGTGGGGAAGTGAGGTCATTTCAGTGCTGTCATAGGCACCTCACCATAAAACCTTCCAGAAAATGAAGAAGCAATCAGGTGACATTTCCCTTGTTCATTTTTTTTTTAACATTCTTCAGATGCTGTGGTCTGTCAATAGCATACGTTAGACCAAAGAAAAAACAAAATCAGAGAGCAGAGAGGGTGTTCAGAAAATGTGTGTCATTTAAGTTGGATGATATTCAGGGACGCGTATTTCAGACTATGTGAACACCCAACACGAAGACAAAGTCATCCTGTTCTGAGATCAAATGTCAACACTGGAACAGTAATAGCTTTATCGGA
>NW_010397446.1:102221-118220 GCF_000710305.1 Buceros rhinoceros silvestris | reverse complement strand
AGAGCTTACTCTGCAATGTCTGCTCTGAGCCCCTTGGCTCCACAGACCGAGTTTCCATAATGCTCACCCATCTTTAAAAGGAAAGTGGACCAAAAGCTCGTTAACTCTCCCCTTTTGGCCTTTGTGTTTCTGTAGAAGAAAACACTGGCTGAGAATGCAAACGGATTCTACTACAGGTGCTGTAATTCTCCACTGCAGAGATGCTGAATCATTTGAAACCTCCAGTGAAGAAAACATTCTCTTTCTGAAGAGCACGTAACTAAAAGCACCTCACCCTGCAGTACCACAGGCACTGAGAGCGCTCATTCTCTTCCACACACCTTCTCACACCCACAGCTACTTCACCTTTCCCTCCTGACACTATTCCTACTAGAGAGCTGTCCCCAAACCCCACTAATAGGCTGAAGTGCTGCTTCTAATTTCTAGCCTAATTTCAAGTGAGGCCATTTGACACACATTTGCTTTTGTGCCAGTATCTTCCTTTAGTTTAAATAATGCTTCTCTCCCTCATAATTACCTCTAATGAATATGCAGATGACCAACACAACCTGTCTTAGACATCCGCTGTGTAGACTATGCGGGGCTCTTTTAGGCTGCGCTATCCAGACGGGCTCTCTCAGGTGCTGACCACCTCAGCACTCATTCTTTGCTTGATTTCTTCTTTACGAATGTGGCTGGTCAGAACTAAGCAGCAGCTAAGATCAGCTTTTGCAGTCTACTGAAAGGAAAAATCCTGGATTGAGAAGCCTGTTTAGTAAAACAGGCCCAGTGGAGGAGAGTGGTCAGGGATGTCCCACTAACCACACAAGAGCGTGAAATATTCCACTAAGCCGTAACAAAGGCTCCTTTCCATAAATGAATCATACACAAAGAAATGTAATGCTCATTTCTGAAGGCAGGAAAGGGCCAGCAACGGTAATTCGGAGTGCCCTCCTCCCCATTAATCCTCTGAGGCCCCACCACCGAAGCCGAATGACGACAGTTAAACGTGAGCGCTAGTTCTGTTTGTGTTGATCGTCTCAGCAGATGGACTGGGGAAGGTGTGGGTGTGCTGTGAAATGGCAATTACTGCAGGGAGGGAAACGCGGTTGGATGAAGAGGAAAGATACAAATCAAAAAAAGGAACAAAGCAGAGAAGGGAAGGGAAAAATGAAAGAAAAATATTCTAGTGACCTTATATTTCACTGTATTTTTCTGCTGAATTCACCAGTGAGCTACTGAGCCAACAATCAGCAACGGTTACAGCTACATCTGTACTTATTGTACCCAAGCCACAATTTCCCTGAGACTTTTGTATAAATATCAATCTGATTCGAGTGAGACATTTTCTAGGAATAGAGACTTCCAAATAACCCCATATTTATACCCTCTTTCACAGGACACAGCTAAAAGAGAATTCAGATCTCTCCTCAACGTGAACTGTGGCAGACAAAGAGCTCCCTTCGGCCTGGCTATCGAAGCAGCTGGCACACCAACGGCACCGCGATGTGACGGCACAGGGACCTGAGAAGGATGAACGTAAGATTGCAGCTAATAACAAAGAGCTATTCTTTCCTCCTCTCAGCTCTTGGCTCTTGAACGATTTATTTCAAATTCTTGCTCACAATTTGCTTGTCAATAACTATCCGATCTGTTTTTTTTTCCTCCCTAAGGAAATAAAAGCTTAATTTTGATGAAGAAAAGGAGGAGGTGTGTGTGTCACTCCGGGATCTCGATTTCCCCTAACTATGTTCTCTTTTATGTCTGTACATTGCACAATTCAAACAATTTAGGGACTGTGTTCCACAGAAAAACTCAAAACAATTTGGAGAAGATCTGACATCTAATGATCTGCTCCCTGGCATCCTCAAACCATCGGCACTAAGATCTTTGAGAGAAAAAAAATTGCAGAAAAACTGCCATGTTTACATTGTGGAAAGGGAACTTGGTGACTTTCTCGGCCCTGAGGAACAGCTGTCTCGTGTCTCATGTGAGACGTCTCAATGTGATGGTGACTGGGGCTACAAAAGTAGGGCTACTGGTGACAGTGTGAAGAACTTCTCACCTACGTCACCATAGAGAGCGCAACCTGGTGTCGTAATGACTGAAAGACAGCCCCGGCTGCAGCGGTCCGAACCACCGTGAAGGGAGCGTGAAGGGAAGTGTCTGCTTCCCACAGCACCTCACAGCTGGCACCCACAGGGGCTGCTCCTAGCAATGGCAGCAGAGAGGGCCACGCAGTGATCAGAGAGTTTATTTATAAATATTTTAGCAGACTGAAGAAGCAGGAGGAGTTTAAAATTTACATTTCTTTATCCATACTCCCACTCAGAATCTGTGAGCTCAGTAAATCTGTATAAAATCATCACCACAGCCTGACAATGGGATTTACAAGGGCAACACACCCATAAAGGCGGACGCCTCCACTGACAAGGAGGCAAACTTGCTTTCCAAAATGATTTTAATTGCTAATTTCTTTTCATTTCCCCCAACCATTAACGCAGTGTTAATGAAGGGCACAACTGCTGCAGAGCGCTCACCCTTGCAGGGTCTCGGGGATGTAGCCAAGCTGCAAAGCCTCGCAATAGGAAGGAGAACTGTGAGGTCAGAGAAGAGACACAGAGGTAATCTGCCCTCCTGATTCAGAGAGAAGGGAACTGACTTCTTCCCAAAGGCTCCACCAGCTCCACTCCCTCTTTGCTCAGGAGGAAACACACTGGAGTGGCATTAAATCAACAAGTCACCTCAGTTATTGAACCACAACTGCCACAAGGTGACAAAGGAAGCCTTGCTCACATGACTCGCAGCAAATGCCTCCTTACCGTGAGCCGTTTCGAGGCATCCACTTCAATCATCCCCCGCAAAAGGTTCTGACAGTCCGGGGGGATAAAATGGGGCATGTGGAACACTCCACGCTTCACCTTCTCCAGCAGTTGCCGCAAGTTGTCGTCATCGAAAGGCAGGGCACCCTGCAGGGATGTGACAGGGGTGGATGGAGGAGACGAGTGAAAGGGAATTGGAGAGAGCGGAAGGAGAAAAGCCAGGAGAAACATGGTGAGAGAATGGAAAAGAGGAAGTCAGCTCACAATGAAATATTATAATAAGTGAAAAAAAAAACTTCTTATCCATAGAAAAGAAATAATTCTGTATTTTCGCCAACGTCAGAAACAAAACTGAGGACCTAGGGTTTTTTATCAGACCTTTAATTAGGAAATGACTACCAGTATTAAACATAACACAAAAATGAAATTGCCTTTCCAGGCAAATTCACCAAAGGCGCAGGGATTCACTCCAATCCAGCTCCAGCTTTGATCTGCTGGTACTCCTCCTGGGCACACTTTCATAGCAGCGATGTTTATGGTCTCTTTATTTTTAATCTTCCCGAGACACGATTACTGCCGACGTTGAAAAGGAGGTGAACAGCATGTGAGAGGCTGTCCATAAGGAACGTCCTCTTTCTGATGGAGCGGTGAAATGACACAGCTGAAAGAAACCTTAACCACCATCAGCCTTTGGACGCAGCAGACATTCTACCTGTTCAGTACGCTCCATCCAGGTCCCATGCTGGGGGCAGGTCATCAGTTCCTAGCGCTTCCCTACCGTAGCTCACTTACATGAATGGCTTGAGGTTTTTTCACTGGAAATTACATTTTGAATAGATCACCAGCTTGCCACAAAGAGCAGCAAAAGACCTATCCTTGCTGCAAGGGAAAAAGGAAGTTGAAATCTTTAGGATAACTCCACCGACTGAAGCTGATACCCTTTTATAGCAAGTCTGCACCTTCCTAGATGTTCTCACTTCCCCTCTTCACTGCCTAATTCTAGTAGGTGCTGAGCGCCCTTGATTTCCAGGACAGGCTGTGGGAAGCTGCAGGCTGTCAGCTGCTGTGATAATGAAGCTTTAAGTTGTCAGTTCTGGCACCGCTCTTACTACAGCGAGTGGTGCATCTGCACCAGCGAGCCTGTGTCTATGGTTTATGGAGACCAACAGCTCCATTTACAGAAGACTCCGCAAGCCCACCTGACACCAGCCGCTCCTGGGCACTGGTTACTGTTGTGTGTTCTGGAGAGAGAAGCCTCCCCGCCTTCTGTAACCGACCTCCGGAGTTACCTGCTTTTCCCCAACCATTCTGGGCTTGCAGGAAAATCAATCCTGATAGTTCAGTACTTTGGCTAACACAATTTAAGCCGCGATGAAGTCAGCGAGGCTGCTCTGCAGCACTTCCTGAAGGTAACAGCTACAGCTCTTTTATTACTACCATCCGCTATTACAGCTTGAGAGTTTTTTGTAGGGTTTGTCCTGAGATAATCAACCGGAGAGCTCGGCACTTTCTGTCCATAATAGACTTATTTCCATTGTTCTGCAGGCTCATGTAGCTACGTAGGAAGAGATGAAGATGCAGCAATGGAGAGACATCAAATCTTGACAGAGAATCCCCCTGAAAATGAAAAACCCACTCCTACAAATCCTGTCTCGACTCCCTGTCTCTTCTGTTCTTACAAACGCAAGAAGTTATATGAGGAGCTCTATCAGCCATGTAAACAGCTGTTCAGGAGCAAGAGATGACCAGGTGCTATCCGGTGAGAGAGTTAAAATTCTTCTCTTACAACAGCAAGATAAAAAAATCTAGAACTTCAAAAATGTCTGTGAATTGTAATGACTAAAAGTTTTAAAAAGAGTAAGATAGGTTAAGGTGAATTAAAGCATCATGGTGAGATGACTTCAAGGTATTTTCATTCAGGCCATTGAAAAATTTATCAGCATATTTATTGAAACAAAAATCCTATACAATTTTCAAGTGTTTTAATCAAACAGAAAAATGTGCAGAATATAACCCTGATTGTACACTGTACATTTGGCTTCTGCCAAAATAAAACATTAAAGTGAAGTAATTAGGTTTACTAATAAATATATAAAGGACATAAAAATTCAACTTCAGGCTTGATATTTTTAGTTATAGATGATAATTTGAACTATTACAGATATGAAAAACATAACAGGCACATAAAACCTATTTTCCTATCAATATTCAATCTGTACGTGATACATGTTTATATGAATATAAACTGTATTTTCCTACATTATGATCTGGAAATTGGTGACAAATGCCATGTCTACCTGCCTTCAGCTGGATGTCCGATCATTGAATGTTTTGGACTAGCACATTGCCACTGAATAAATTCCACAGGGAACTGAAACTTGGATCGAAAGAGGGATACCACGGGATACCGCATTTCCAATGCTAACGCAAGTATTCCTGAGCCAGATGGAAACTAATTTAAACTTTGCACTACTGGCTCAGTTTTCTATTCCCAAGTGTACCAAATTAAAACGTAGCTCGATACTTGCAGGAAACGAAATCGTTGCACTCGAATCTTCTCTTGATAAAATGCTGTGGTTAATGTAAGCATATACCTGCTGAAACGTATAGGTACATCCAGCAGGAAACCCAAACGCTTCCCAAACCCAGCCACGGTTTGATCCTGTGAAGGACAATGGATTTGACACACTCTGTATCCCAGAGTTGTAACCCCGCACATCCTTCCCAGTCAAAAAATGTGCTGCGATATCACAACACAGCAAAGAGTGTTTATAGAGACAAGTTTCTGGTGCTTGTCTCTGCTCTCCTGTGCAGGGCAGCAGCATTTCAAAGCAGCAGTGAAATATTCCTCACGCTTTTCCTTTGGGACCAATGTAGAAGTAAGAGGAAGGGATGCAATTGAGAGAGACAAAAATAGGAGAACTAAAAAAAACCATCTGCACATGATGTCAATAGAATCGCCATCAAATGCAGCAGCACTTTTGGATTTTTCTTTTCTTTTTAAAGGAGACTGCAAGGAAGATGACTCACCACTAGCAACGCAAATAAAATGACTCCGCAGCTCCAGACGTCTGCTTTCCTTCCATCGTATTTTTCTCCCTGCGCAGCAATGACACAGAGGTTCAAAGCACCGCTCACTAGCAAATGAATTAATTATCCTTGAAGAACAAAGGAGAGGAGAATGGGAAACCCCACACTTCAGTTCAGCCTCCTGCTTCCCAAGGTGGTCCTCCCAACCAGGAGGCCACGGCACTGCCCGTTAACCGAATCTCTATGAACATCGCTTTACAGTCTGGGATCTGTGAGAACCGGCTCTGAATTTGGGAGTGGGACAGCAGCGGTCGACCACTCGCAAATGGTTAGACCAGGCACTTAAACAGTGTCAGAGGTGCATTAAGGAGGTCAAGAAGGTATTTCTCTCCCCGCTGGTTCTTCAGGGAGCTTGTCAGCAGTCCCATTATTTGGGAACTTGTAGTCATGTCTGGGCAGTCTCTTCTGTTTGCTTCCTGCGTGGCTTTACACTAAAGATACGCTTTAAAAGAGGGGAATCCTGGCCACTGCAATCTGGGATGCTTATCTTCAGAGGACAAAGGGAGAGCAGAGGGAAAGGATAGTTCACACTGTTCAATGGAAACCAACACCACTGACAGCCAGCCCCGGCCCTTCCACTGAAATGACAGCTACGTGAGAGGCGAGGAAGCGTAGGGGACTGCGTCCCCTGGGTGGAAAGGTCAAGTTAAACGAGGCTACAGTATTTCTGTCTGGAAACATGGCATGAATAACCCAGATCATTTCCATCCTGCGGTCCACGTGCCTTGGTTCAGGGCTGAGCCAAACAAAACCGTAGTTGTGTACCTCATGGCCTTAACCATGCTGTCTGCCTCGGCCAGGTTTCCCCCACAGAGGCTCTATCTGCATCCCTGTAACCAACGACACTTAAAAAAATACATTGATACACACTAATGTTAACCAACTTACCCGGATGACTTCAGGGCAAGCATAATGTGGTGATCTGCAACACAAAACACAGCCAAATGAGCTCTGTGTAGGATCACGTGCATTTCCACTTTGTGTAGCAGGGTGACAATCAGCTCACTTAGACAGAATGCAAAGGTGCCAAACACTTTTTTCCTTACCTCAACGAGAACACATTTCTAAGAAACTCAGAAAATGGTCGAGAAGTTGCCTAATTCAACATTCTACGCCCCTATTATGGATTTCTTAAAGCGAGGAAGGAAGAGGAGCCCAGGCGTACCCTGTGACGGTACAGAATTCCCCCGTCATCCCACCAGCAGCCTGGGCAGTGTGTAAGCGGAAGCACGGCCCCCGCTGGACAGCCTCTTACACCAGAAAAGAGAGAACACTATTTCCAGAGCACACACGCGCATCCCTAACCCACGTCTTGCATCTCTCCTGCTAACATCACCCTCAATTACTCCAGCGGTCATAAAAGCTGCCGATACATGATTTTAACATGCAAGTTTTTTCTTTCAAAAAAGCTAAAATGGATGGACAGTAGCACTATTATCCAGTGAGTTAATATATTCCTTTCGCATCCTTCTACCCATATATCTCTGCTTTGATTCCTGGCTGAGAATAGTTAATTACTTCAACTTGCCAGGTAATCATTTTAATTCCTGAAGATTATAGCTACGGCTATTTATTTTATAGCCTTCATTAAAGTAAGCTGACAAGCAAAAGGGATGCAAACAGTCTGGGACCTGTGTGCAAATCATGCCATTGTTTATACTGACACCTCCCAGCAGTCCCCGAGCCCGTCTTCATTTGTGCATTTGTTTCTTGTGACAAATGCAATCATGGCTGGGCAGTACCTGTCTTCCAAAGTAATGAGCGAAACAGAAGCACAGGGAGGTTAGCTTTGTGCTGGGATGCTCCACTAATGCCCGGTGAGACAGCCCATTAATTGAATTTCCATACGCCCCGCACTTATCTTACGGCAAAATACCATCCCGCGGGCACAGAACACTCTGATTTGGTCCCGCAGCTTTTGGCAAGTCATAATAATCAACTCGGGGACGCTGGGGACTGCAGCTACCTTGACAGCAAAGCTTAAGCGAGGAGAGAGAAATGCAGCTGATCCCTCACAAATTTTGGGAAAGGGGGAATCCAGAAGTTTAGCCCACTATTTAACACACCCCTACCCCATTTACGAGGTTATCAATCACAGATATTCTAACCAGCTCCATCTGCTCAGTAGCGACCCCAGGTGTCTCAATCTAGACTGGATTTTAACAACCTCAATCTGCGAGTCAGAACAGACAATGAAAGGCAGAGGTTCCCTCAGAGCTCACCCCTGGGAGACCCAAAAGAACGGACCTGTGCCTGGGGGGTAAGACGGACCTCCTGGGCTCTCTTGGCCGCTCTGTCACTGGCAGCCATATGGACACGGACAAGGTTCCTCAGCACCTTTAAAAGCTGCAGCTGGTCACAGCTTGAAAAAGGAGACCATAACCTCACCATGAGTCTCCTCCTCTGCCTAAAACAAGGGCAATGCCAGCACAGCTTTCACACCTCACCCAAGTCTGTACGACTGAATTCACTGGGATTTGTACGAGGCTTTGACTTTCCAAGGCAAAAGCTTCTCTAGTAGCAAAGAGTGGGATGGCAACAACATCGAAACACAGCTAAAGCACTCAGAAATGTTCATAAAATTGACTAAGTGGGGGCTGATTTGGAGGGTTTGCAGCATACTGCTGGCTACTGCTGGAGAGAAGGTGAGGCCAGAGCGAGACACTGAACTGCTCAACGCTGCACAGGTATTCCCAAGCCTCCAACGTACACGTTCCCTCTGAATTTGCTTCTTTGCAGCAATGCAACAGCCATCTACACCCGTTGTACAATACCCCAAAGCTTTAACCACTGATCAGTCCTGTCACTGGACTACTGCATCATTTTACAAGCTTTTAGAAGACAAGGTAATTCATTCTTGTGAGAACGCCTGACCAGTGGTGGTGTCTCTTTTTTCATATAATGAAAACAGCATATAGTGTACAGGCCACTCTTAGGGTACAGACAAATCAGACTTGAAAAGCAGCATCAGAACTGGGACGGCAAGCCAGGACCAGACAAGCAGAGCCAGTTGTCACCAGTGCTAGAGCTGTGAAAGAGGGCACTGTGGGAGCTGCAGGGAAGGAAAAAACCATGGTAGCAAAAGGAGTAGAGGAATTACATCAGATCACAGACATCCACTCAGTTTAGTCACCTCAGAATAGAAAGCCTGGGTCTAACATTTTAGGAAAGATTTCTTCACCAAAACGGTTGTCAGGCATTGGAACAGGCTGCCCAGGGAGGTGGTGGAGTCCCCATCCCTGGAGGGGTTTAACAGCCATGTGGATGTGGTGCTGAGGGACACGGTTTAGGGACCCTGGCAGTGCAGGGGGAATGGTTGGACTCGATGATCTTAGAGGTCTCTCCTAACCAAATGATTTTGTGATTCCACAACATGTTCTCTGTAACTGAGTCGTATTTGGTTTATTGGAAACATATCGGGGGTAACAAAGGAGAGGAGACCCAATCTAGGGAAGTGTTGAGCTCCTGCACTTAGCACATTTCTCAGTCTCGCGTGCATTTTAGCTTCTGTCAGCCACGGTGCTCCATTGCCTTTCCCACAGAAGGAGTCATGGAGACACACAATACATTAAATGGCCGATAGAGGTGGTGTCTGTGGCTGCGCTAGAAACTTAAGCCAGACCCCTCAAATCATGCACGGTGTCCTGCACAGTTCAGCATCATCCTCAGCACAATACTTTTGGGTGGCCATGCCATCTGGTGCGCACTGGAAGAGTCACTATCTCCATTTGCAGAGTGCTGCTGAGTTGTGCTTTGTATACAATGACTACCACAAAGATTCCAGAACTCTTAATTGTGGAGGCTGAGCAATGCAACCAACTCGATGGCCTCTTGTGCTAACATCTTTGAAAAGAAAGTAAATGTTGTGAAGAACCCAGGAGAGGTACGTACCTATTTACGTGTCCCACTAGCAAATGCAGTTAAAGCATTTACCTCCCTGAGGTCAGCTGGAGTGCAGAGGAATTTGCTAGGTGTCTTACAAGGCACCACTGAAATTCTGCTAAAATCTAGGAGAATGGGTGCAGAAAATGCTGTAATCAATCCTTTGAAGACGTTGAATTGATTCGATCATTCAATGGCTGCACTGCAGCTGCCCAGCGAGCCCAGGTTTCTGGCACAGCCGTCCTGAACTGTGGCCAGCACACACTAGCTAGGTGTCTATCTATCTGCAGCATGATCTGGGCTAACAGCTCTAAAAGGGATCCTCTGGCCAGCTAGAATCTCAGCCAGCAAACTCATTTCCATGCTGCCAATCACAGAGCAACTTCAACTGCTTTAAAGAGAAAACTCAAATTTAATCAAAAATCAATTTATCCTTCGAGAGAGTCATGAATATTTCGTTGGCTCTTATCGCTAATTATTCACTAGACGTGTGTCAAGAGCAGCACTCCCTGCCTCTTCCCCTAGGCCATCTCCTCGTCGTGCAGCCACATCTCTGTGCAGCAAAAGCCACAATCTGCCCTTGATAACAAATAAACACATCGCTCAGCAAGATCAAGAAGCAGTGGCTGCCTGCGGGTGCTGCTGCAAAAACCCCACTGATGCTGGCAGTGTTTATTTCAAGGGCGATGTGGATTTTGCCAGGCTAGTCTGCCCGGGGCAGGCAGGGCTTTCTGGATGGTCATTCACAGCTATGGCTCTCGGACACAGTAATCTTGAGGATCTTGCGAGACCTCAGCAAAGCATCTGTGTAGGATTTCAACCCAAGGGAGTAAGCCAGAGAGCAAAGGTGAAAACCAGGACAGCCCAGGACAGATAAGTCAAGCATTCACAAACAAATGTTCATAACCTTGATGTACCTATCCTGAATTTCATCTGAGAAACTAGAAGAGTAGTTCTTGATCTATGCACTTCAGGATACAGCGCAGCTACAGTAGACCTGAGACAACCAGGGCCGTATCTTTGGTGCAGATGTGATGTGCCTCTGACCTACAGGTCTCATGAGGTAGGTAACACTGTGCACACACAACTCGACTGCCCATGTGTCGATACATGTATGTCGACACCATGTATGGTGTATCTGGGACTACACAGTAACTGCTTTTCCAGAGAAGCAGTTGGTTGACCAAGCAGTGCAGGGAAAGCTGTGTGATCTTGCTCCTCTGTGTGACACATCACGAATTACACTGCCTGGTGGCTTCCCAGGTCCCATCAGAGTGTCCATGCCTGAGTGCTCTGGTCCCATGCCTTAAGATGGTACTATCTGGGGAAGAAGAAAAGCTTCTTTGAGTGCCATTCTTTAGACCTCACAGCTGGAGGCAGGGATGCTGCAGAGAGGGAGGAATATGATGTCTCCTTCCCACTGTTTTTCTTATGCATTAAGTTACCTTGATACAGCAGGTTGTATAGGTGCACTGAAGTCCCCCCATGTCCAGCTGGTTTTGCTGTGCTTGGTGCTGGAGTCCCTTCTCCCCTCCCCGTTAATCACCATCTCCACACTGGCCTTCAGAAGCAGAAGCTACCCACTGGCACGAAAGGCTGCCTGTGCTTTCCCACCCTGCTGGGTAGCAAAGGGCTGAGATTAAGGGGAACGCCAGAGGAGTGGCAAAACAGATAAAGGGGCTTCTTCCAGAGAAGGACAAATGTTAGAGCATCCTGATGGAGCAAGTGACAGCCACAGATCACAGGGAACAGAAACACAGGGAGAGACTGAAGAATTGGTTCGAGGAGCAGCGGGTAGTTATGGCAGCAGTGACGGCAGGAGCTGTAGGTACAGCTGAAGTAAGGCAGGAGATGTAGTTATGGCAGCAGTGACGGCAGGAGCTGTAGGTACAGCTGAAGTAAGGCAGGAGATGTAGTTATGGCAGCAGTGACGGCAGGAGCTGTAGGTACAGCTGAAGTAAGGCAGGAGATGTAGTTATGGCAGCAGTGACGGCAGGAGCTGTAGGTACAGCTGAAGTAAGGCAGGAGATGTAGTTATGGCAGCAGTGACGGCAGGAGCTGTAGGTACAGCTGAAGTAAGGCAGGAGATGTAGTTATGGCAGCAGTGACGGCAGGAGCTGTAGGTACAGCTGAAGTAAGGCAGGAGATGTAGTTATGGCAGCAGTGACGGCAGGAGCTGTAGGTACGGCTGAAGCAAGGCAAGAGCAACAGCTGAGTGCTGTTCTGCCACTGAAGCTTCAACGCAGTCATTGAGCTTTCCATGAGAAAACTCAGCAACTAGCTCTCAGCCATCTCACAGCTGTTGACTCCTCGAGCGCAGCTACGGTTTTGGGGAATCTGCAAATCAGTTCATTAATTCATGTATCACTTCAAGTTCTTAACACTTAAATGAAACAGAACCCTTTCAACGAAGGGCATAAAGATCATGAAGGCAAGTATTCAAAAGTTAAGAATTGCTAAAACGGAGTTTGAAGAGGTTACACCGTACTCTGTGGGTAAGTCAGGGTGGGGCAGTGGATGTGCTGCTGTTTACCTTGTGGCCAGAACTGGAAAGTCTGTAGCAATGTGAGGGAAATTTGGCGTCGTGAAGGATAAGCTTGCGGTAGAGGCGGCTGATGGACATACCGGAGAATCAAACTCTGGCCCTGCCACAAAGTGCCCCCCTTCTGTGACAGGAAGGGAGCAGGTGCCTTCATCTGGGACGTTCACAGAGTTCACATGAGTTGCAGGTTCCCCAGTTTTCAAACTCAAATCTCTAAGCCCGTGGAGCAGCCGCTGCAGTCAGCAGCTCTCTGCTCGCAGTGAGCATTCCCAGATATTCGGCCCCAGAGTATCCAACCATGCGCTCAAAACTGGTTGATAATTTTGAGTTTCATTTTGCAGAATCCCGTGTCCTCATACAAATGGAGATAACCAGATCAGTGTGGCAAATGTAATATGGAAACAGTATAAATACTGCAATGAAAATCCTAGATCCATAGCAAGCCTTGAATGCAATGAGCAGAAATTATGAACGGATCCGTAAAGTGAATGATGAGGGAAACCCAAACATGAAATAGCTGTTTATTCAAAAAATCAAACCAGCCAAACACCACATGAGGCAAAGACTTGGTGCTAAAACCCATGCCATATCCTCAAGTGCACGAGCGACGTTAATGTTACACTGGCAGGCTGAAGAACAGCACATCTTAAATTTTCAGTGCTCGATTTTGCAGACTTAAAGCTCTTTCAATGTACCTTGGGATGCAGTACAGGAGACGTGGGTATTACTGGTTGCTCATAAGGTTGTCTGGATATTTCCCTTTATAATCCTCATTTTGAGTTGCTTATGACTCACCATCAATTTAACAACATCAATTTTCTGTGCATTTTGTCTGCCTCAGACTGGTTTTGTTTGTGTGTGCACGTGTGTCATATAAGGCTGAAACATATCCACTACCAAAGTCTAACCTAACTTTAAAGAAAGACTAGTTTGCATTTCCTACCAGAAACCCTCCAGAGCATTGGAACCAAAGTTCTGCCTGCACTGGTAACACCTCACAGAACAATTCTACCTGAAACTATGAGCTGCTGTGGCTGGGGTTATCACAAGGAACTGAAATTTGAACGCAAAACCAACAGGAAATAGATCTAGGACTGACAGCAACAACGAGGCAGGGGAAACTAGAGCTGGAACCTAGTGGGAAAGAGAAAAGGATCTGGGAATTGGGGTCAACTATGGAGCAGAAATGACTGAGAAGTCAGCATGATTAGAGCGCAAATCAGGGAAGGAGATGGGAATGGAGTGCTGGGAATGGAAGCTCCTGATGAGAGGGGGTAATTCTATAATTTCCAACTTTAAGAGCCTAGATTTGCAGCCTTAAAGACAAGGGATGTGGGACAATTGCCTGCAACGTCAGGCCAAACCAGGAAGTCTAGCTCAAACCGGGACAAACATGCACATATTTATTACGAAGGCATAGAACGTGTGCAGCATCACATCTTGCCCTTAAACTCAGAAAGGGTGCTTGGACACTGAGGTGTGCGACAACTGAGTATCAACTGAGTATCATCTACTACCTACATCAGAACTACCTGCTCACCCCAGGAGCTGACACACCAAATACGGGTGTAAGGGAAGGAGGAGCCAGATGGCATATGCTATCATTTCCAACAAACAACTGGTTTTGTTTGGCACTGGTTGTTATAGAAACCCTGCGCTCAAAAAGAGCTAGTAATCAGTCCAAAGAGGAATAAGGGCTTTTGTTTTGATAGCTCCAGGCAATCTGTGGGACTTTCCTGGCAAAGTGTTGCTAGGAAAGGCTAGGGAGAGCTGAGAGGGGAGTCAACTGTGCTGGGGTTGGAAGCTGCTGCTTTCCTCTATTATGCCACCGAGAGGCCAAGGCTTTCTCCTCACTCTCAGTAAAATCAGCAGCAGCATCACTGTCCCCACATGCGCACAGTGTTCTGGACCAGGCCAGGGGTTCCCTGTGGAGGAACTGTTGCAAACAGTCAGTTAATTGTGGGGCTGTCAGCGGTGGTGTCAGTCTCCACATCACCTGCCTCTGCAGAGTCGGGTCTGGTGCTGGAATGAGCTCCATTTACAAGTCAGCTCTGTTCTAGCTCTTGGCTGGGATAGATTTGGAGGCAGGACGCACAGAGACCAGCACTGCTGCAGGATCCTGGTCACCTGGCAGCTTCCAGCAACCCCTGTCCAGTAGGACTCAGTGCTTTGAAGCTGCGGTGAAACAGAGAGAAGAAGTGGCAAATCCTTTAGTGTGCCAGGTTTCCGTAAGGAGCAGTGGGGAGTTAGGAAGGATCTTCACAAACTCCAAAGAATTGTGACTCAGCAGTACCCTCTTTCAGTCCTTCATTTTAGCCATAAGCCCTCTCAGCTCAAGGTCCAGGGAATGTCCCAACCCTTCCTGCTTTTCCAAGACTCCTACAGAGATGAATGCAACTGATGTTCAGAGCAACGTGGGCATTGCGATGAGGTGGAGAACTGAAGCAGAGAAGAGTAATGCATCCTGTCCACGACCACCCTGAATGCCTTCGGCAGAGACAGAAGTCAAGCTCAGATCACCTGGGGCTCAGTCCTGAGGTTTAACCGTAAGGCAGTCTCTGTTCTCACCTGGTGACAATACAGGATGGATTGGACACTATCTACCACTCTGCAACACTGCGAGGCAGCGTGCTGGAAAGAGTTGCTGTGAAAAGAGCCAGGAGAGTGTCTCTGCATGCCCTTGACTGGATGGGTAAAGAGAAGGGAGAGATGAAGCGATCTAAAGTACAAGAAGCAGCATCCTACCACAACTTCTGCTTCCTTCCTTGTCCACCATTAGCTCACAGACCCCCCCTGCTCCTGGAGGAACGCAGGGACTCGCCGTCTAACTCTGGCACTTCAAGGATCATGTGTCCATAAGATTGCCTTGCTCTGCAGCTTCTGCAATAAGCAGAATTATTTCTGCAGACCCTACACACAGCTCCTCTTCCCCTCAAGGGACTAAAGACACCTGTTTAAAGCCTCGGCTTATCCTCCGTGCTGTGCATATGCAGGGTTTGCGCAATAAACGTTTCCAGTACCGGGATTCATTACAATCGAGGCCCAATGTGCAGCCTTGTCAGTGAGAAATTATGGCAATGAAACACCAAGGTCATCCTTACCTCCCTCTCCTACGCAAACACGTCTGGACTGAACCTGTTGGTTGCTCCAGGTAGCCGTTAGTGCCACAGGAAACCGTGCAGCTGACCGCCATATGCAATACAGCATACTTCAGGCCATGGGATTATCTTCTTGAGGCCAGTCAAGGCTCTGTGCTGACCTGAAGCGTACTCAAACTTTGGACTAAACTTAGCAGTTCCCTTGTGGCACCACAGCATTTCCGCCCGCACCCTAACTGCTCTGCCAATGGTTAGCTGCACCACACACACGGCTCAGCCCCATCTGATCCTCCTACTCTGACTGACAGAAATACCTGGAGACTTCTCACACAACTGTCAATGGAAATGTGACAGTTTCGTCTCATTATCAGTGTTCACAGCGCAGATAAACCCAACCATTCTGGAAATTAACTTCTGGGTGCACAGAGGAGCATCTCATTACAGCGCAGCATCTCAGCCGTGATTCACTCTGCCTTGTTCCTTTTCACGCTGGCTGAAAGTCAGAGTGACTACCTCCCCGACTACAAGGGGAGGTAAAACTCTTGCCTTGAAAAGCTCTGAGGTTGGTTCCTGTGCGTGCTCCAAG
>NW_010397446.1:99870-102108 GCF_000710305.1 Buceros rhinoceros silvestris | reverse complement strand
GGGAAAGAGAGTTGTAACTGCACTGCCTTTGTTACAGATCCCTTCCTTCCTTCCTGCCTTCACCCCCCAAACCAGAGAGATCACAAGACACCAGTATCAGCCCTGCTGGGCTCCACGCCAAGAGAATTAATGAAGTGGTGTAATAGCTCACACGGAGGCCTAGTGATTGGCACCACACTTAGAATGCATCTGCAAGGCAGGAGATCATAGCGTTGCTGCTGTGTTCTGTTTATTACAGGCACATCTCTTCCGTTCCATTGATTTCTTTATTAGCGCTTTTTAAGGCTGCGATGTGGGGGCTGGCTCTGCTTGGAGCACCGGGTTTGAATTCCAGCACAGCTTCTGGAAAGGAAGCTTCCCTTTGAGACTCTAGACCTGGATGACAGAACCTGGTGCTAACAAGAACAGGAATCCTACTGAGAGGTTCTTGAGGAGTTTGAAAAATCCTACGGGGCAATGTAAGACTGGGTTGGTTTTTACAGATCCTCTTGTTTTTTTCATGGGAAGAAGGGGGAAAATTTTATCTGAAGAGTATAGAGGTTTTGTGGTAATGTAGGAGAACTTCATTTCCTAATCTAGAGGGGAGGTCTGAAAGCAGCTGCTAGCCGCGGACATGCAGACTCACAGCTCCTTGCTTTTCATCTGTGCTGCTAAGAGGTCAAATCCTGACATGGACAGGAAGGGACGGGAGGGTCTCAGTGCACTCAGCAAACAGCATTCCATCACATTCTGAACTTCAAATAATTTTGTGAACCATTACTCATGATAGAGCCGATAGATTCAGCAGAGCTCTACAACTCTGGACTGAGAGGCCATGGCTGGGCTGAGCAGGGATCCACGATGGCTCCACGTACCCTGAACTGCCTTGGCTCACAGCACAGACAGAGAAAACACAGACTGTAACTGGCTGAGGACAGGGCTGGGTTGGAGTCATCAGATTCCCACTACCAAAGGCCAGGGAGAGTAGCTGTGTACGGGAGGAGGTGGACACCTGCTGGGACTGTCTGCAGCTCCAGTTGCTGAGCTCGCTAAAACAAATTCAGACACAGCAAAAGATGGCATCGTGGTGTCAGGCTGCAGCAGCTCCCAGCAGCCACTGCCCTGGCCACAGCTCACCATGCAGCCCCCTGCACAGCCAACACCAAGCCATAGCTACGGAGGGTGGGCATGGTCCAGGGTCCATGGTCTAGAGCGATGGCGATGTGAGGGCATTGACCCAGACAGCATGTCCTGTCCCTGGCTTTGCTCAGTGAGTGGGTGGGCTTACTGCTGGCTCCCTTGGAAATTCCTAGGAAGCTCTTGCTGGCAACTGAATTGCCATGGGAATGTTTTTAGATGTCCCCCGCAATGCTCCTCCAAGCCAATTCCCTTGTGTCCGCATCCCTGTCAACCTGTGTGTAAGCCTGATCAGAGCAGGGTGGAGCATGACCAGGAAGAGCTACAAACAGGCAGCTTAATCAGAACAAGCAAATTCTAGTTCAGAACTCCTCAGTCTGGGAGTTTTCACCCCCTAATCTTTTTCAAGTCTCTTCTGAAAGCAGCCAACACTACTGCTTTCAGTTTCCCAAAATTATATGGCCAGTGAAAGCAAACTCACACCAACGCACGCAGATGGAATCCAAACCTGAAAGCCTTGGGGTTTGTAGCCATCTGTGACACCTACAGAGGGCTGCAATTCGCTGTGAAGCACCTAAACCCCCTCCTTTTAGCTCTCTTACACACTGCATCCCGCCTATCACTTCATTGTCTTGCTGGAAAATAATGCTGGTGTAACTCTGCAGGTCTGTACTGAATCCCTGATTACAAACAACTTTGACGTCTGGAATCTATCACTGATGTTTGCAATATGTTCTGAGACACTCACCCACAACTGGTTTCTAACAAGCTGTCCCCAACCTGCAGCGATGCCATCCCGAAGTCTGCTATCCGGATGTTGTTCTTTTCATCCAGCAGTAGGTTTTCTGGTTTCAAGTCCCTGTGGCTGTAAGGAGAGAATCAAAATGTGAGTTAAATTATCCACGACAGCTTTCCCGCTCCAACACTTGTTCTTTATCCAGCCTAGCATCCAGCCTATTATATTTTAATTGATTTATTTTTTCTTTTTGGAGAACACACATATCCCAGATCCAAGCTTCGCAGTTCTCCAGGGCACATCCCAAAGGCCACTCCTGGTGACCGCAAGGCTTCAGCCTGCAGCACCCTGACAGGAAATGCACATCTTCAGCTTCTAGCGACACC
>NW_010397446.1:85637-99823 GCF_000710305.1 Buceros rhinoceros silvestris | reverse complement strand
AGAGGTGGGAGGAGAAGAATTTCAGCTTGGATTCAGTACTGATACACTACATCATATGCCAGCTCCTTAAGGTGGGAGGGAACACCATCAGTCTCATCTGTCAACAACAGGAAACAAAATGAGTGATCTAGAGAAAAAGACATCCTCGGTGTAAACCCTCCTGAAAAAGCCCCTATTAGAAGCTTTTTACACCGGCATATGGCTTGGAAATAATTTTGGGTGATTAGCTCTGATGGAGAACTCCCTTCAGCCTAGCGCTGCTTACAACTGCGGGTGCCAGCAGTGGGGAGGATGAGGGAGAATTCCCTCCTTCCCCCAAAGCTCGGTTCTCTTACTATTTGGCAACATGGGGAGAGCTGGGCCGCCCTGATCTTCAGGATGGCAACTCCTGCTTTAAATCAAAGGTGTCAGACATAGACCAATTTACTAATCTGTGCTACCCACAGCCAACACCACTGGGCACCCATGTCTGCTGCTGAGTGCTCAAGCGCTTTTGTACAGCTATTAGGTTTACTTCATTTTATACCCAAAGACAAAAATCTTGCACAAAATTTGTGATGACTTTGGGGTTTTTTTCCTTTTATGTGCAACTCGAAGAGTCACAGAGATGAGAGAAGCACTTCAGGCAGACTAAAGCAGCAGCTCTTTTCCTGGTTTTGCTTATGAGTAGAAAAAACAGTCTTTGATGTCTTGCTAATAAAAGGTCCACACATGAGCGCTCACAGAACAGCCAGCTTGGGAGGCCAGTCAGAACACAAACGAGCGGGCAACAGCCAGCAGACAACCCGAGCGAGTGTCAGGCAAACAGCAGCCACTTCCAGCGATGGTTCACCACAACCAGTTACCCTGACCAGTAACTGGGCTTAGCAACAGAACCAGCGTTAGGGTACTCTACTCCAGGGACACCCGTAATGGAGGGAGCCACGTCTTCACGCCATCGCCACTTCTGAAGCACTCCTCATGCACCCCAGTGTGATTCTAGTACTCCCTGTACAAGAGGGCAGTCTCTCCCTCCCAGAGAAACACAGGAGGCATGGCGGTGTCTTGGAAACGGCCGCTGGAATGACCAGCTAGAGACAACCTGTAAATAAAGCTGGTCAAGCCTGGGCAAAACCAGAGCACAGGGTAATAGCACAACCGGGGAGTGGGACCGGTATTTCCGACAGAGGCTTCCAGCGAAACAGCACACATTCAAAGGAGCTACCGGCCATCTACCTCATCACTGAGTCTAATGGTTCCTTTCTCCTCCCTTCTCAAAGAACATAAAGTTTGGTCTCCCATTTGGTATAAACATGATGAACTCTGCGTGTTAAGGTGGTCTGGCTAACCACGGGCAAACAATCTGGTAGATAATGGAGCAGCAGATTCAGATTTGTGCACACTTTCATCAGACAAAGCAAAAGGTGCTTCATCAAATTTTCTCATAGACGTCAAAGGTCTGAGGGGGGACATAAGACTTACTAGCTGCATAACGACTACAAAGACAGTCATACCGACTTAAGAGAAAGGCAGGAGATGAGTGACAAGGAAATGTTCCGGAGGCAGCGGATGGCCAGTTAACAGCCAGGAAAAGAACCCCTGAATGCCACGGTCAGGGACAGCAGTCCTGGACCAAGACAAGATTGTCAACATCTGCCAAATCAACATGCTCCAGCCCAGCAGAGAAATGGAGTGAAGAGCTCAGAGTCCTGAGGCAGGCTGGGAAAGTTGGACACTAATGAGACAGTAGTGTGTGATTAAATCTTTCCTCCAGCAGACATCCCAGACAGTTCTCATCTTCCAACTGCTTTCTCTGATGGGCTGCTGGGAAGACCTCACCTGACTGGGGAGACGCACCGGAGCGTTCCTGTTTGAGGACTAGGGCTCTGTGGCAAGGGACAGCTCCCTGTGAAGCAAGCAGTGCGTGGCTGAGGCTACAAAACAAGAAACCAGCTCAAGCTGAGTGCGTGTCCTTCCACCATGTGGGGATTGTCAGTGGCTATGGTTGCTTTTCAGTTCTGACCCACCTCCCCGGAAGCATTTTGAAAGCTTAATTTGGGACCTGGGGATTCGCGGGACTGGGATATTACGTGTGAAAGGAAATCTGGAGTGGCAACAGACCTTAAAGCAATCACCAAAACAAACCCAAGAATAATTACCAGCTCTTCACTACAGCCCACTGAGCAGACAGTGTGGACTCTGCCGAGAATCGTTACCTCTACTGCTGACTGGCCCTAAACCACAAGAACTGTCATACAGCAGTTTTGCATCTCTCTGACCCGTCTCCAGCCCTCTTTCAACACAGCCCTCATGCCCAGCATGGATGGGCAGCACAGGATTTCACGGCAGCCGAAGTAATTTTAACTGTGGCAGCACTCCTCTGAGAGATCAGGGTGCCAGTTGGACCAGGCAGCGCTCGCACACTCGGCCACAAGAGGATTTTATGCCGCAGTAAGAATCTTCTCCTGGCTGGAACGCTTCTCTGTTACCCATCTTTGGACCACGTTGAATTTGCCGATGCAGCATCCTGGTGATAGAAGCCAGGCCAGGAGCCTGCTCCGGAGGGGCAGAACCGGCATCATTGACACTGGGACTGAGACTTCCTCTGCATTTGCATTTCCCATCTTTGTATTGCCAGCTTTTCAAAGGCCAGAAGGAAGGGAGAGGAACATATGGGAATAGGAAGGGCTTGTTATAATTCACCTACGAGCCCAGCAGCCCGGACAGCCTCACGCATTCGTATTTGGAAAGAATTCTCTTGTGCCAAAATGAAACAAAACAAAACAAAAGTCCCACCATGTGTGGTAATTACTTGGCATTAATGGAACATTGCAGAGTAAATGCATTTAATTTGGTCCCACTCCAGCTGATCTCTCTGCCTCTCCATGTCTGATACAACCGCATCAGCTCCTCGCTCTGCGGGCGAACAGAGGACTCGTTACCCTTTCCTTGTTCTAAAGGCTCAAAAGCTGTAGGGGCTTATCACACGGCTGGAAAATCAGAAGAGAAGAAAGCGGCTCCTTTACTGACAAACACTGCAAACTCTCCTGTTGAGCCCGGCACAGCTGAAAACAAATAGGAAAGAGAAATGCAGCACTGCAGAAGTCAGTGTAACCCCAATGCACAGGCTCCCAGAGCTCCTCAACCCAGACAACGGAGCAAGAAGCAGTGCCAGGAGCCTGCATACAGCAGCTTTGGAAGGGAAAGCGCTGAGAGAAAGGGACATTGAACGAGCCCTGTCGGGGGAAGCACACGCTGCCAGACTCTCCCCAGCGGCCTTCTTTTACAGATCACAACAAAGGCTTCATGATTCCCTTGTGGCACGAAACGGATACAGAGAGAGGTCTGAAAAAAACGGTTCTGTGGAAATGGGCTCAGTTCTTGGAGGTGATGTATAGAAAATGAAAGGCACACACACAGGCCAACGCGTTCCAGTGCCTCCCTCACACACTGGCCCCACTGGCTTGCTGATGGCACCCACAGATGCCACTCAGGCAGCTCCTCTAGCTCCTGCCGCTGCCTTTCTAACCCGTCCTCCTGCTCTGGGAACAGCCCCGCATCTGTACTGCAGGCAACTGCAGCGTAGTAAACCAGAAGGAAAACACCCTCTCCCTGTCAGCCGCGGCTGGCGGCAGGTGTTTGGTGTAGGGACAGACTCCAGATCAGGGACTCCAGATCAGGGACTCAAAGGAGAGATGATGGCACGAGATGATGAACGAACCCAGTATTTTAAAGTGATTTTTGAGCTGAAACGGTCGTATCGGTTTCTATGACAACTCGTCGTAGGTCACAGATTTCTAACCCAAGAAACCTCCTAATTGGAGTAGTTGCAGGTCATTTGTACTAATCAAATTGTTGGCTACTTTGCAAATGCTTTTCTTACTGACCCCAAACTCCCAGAAGGGCCAGACCAGAGAATAATTGCTCTGCAGTACGTCTCTTAAAAGTGCCTGATGTGATGCAAATCATTTATCAGTAATAATTAATAGTGTGAGGAGAAATATTTTTAATTTTCATGAGCAGAAAAACCCTTTCATCTTATTTTCTCTTGCTTCTGCAAATCAGATCCAAATGTGTAACAGAAGAATCTTTGTTTAAAGCCGCGGTTGCTATGCTCAAATTTAGCAAGTTTTCACAGGATTCTGCAGAACTAGTAAATATAGTCATAGCTAGGAAAACGGACAACATCTACAGATGTATCATCAGGAGACATGGAGATGCGTTTGCATGCATAAAACCTTGCTGGCTTTTCAACAATTATTTCTCCTGATCTCTTAAAATACACTGCTTCTCCCCACCAACCTCGCCCCAAAACATATATTCACGGATTTCAAAGCCAGAACAGACTGTCAGGTCTCATCACTGCTGCTGTACTCGTCACAGAATGTTCCCTGGTTACCCTTACAGTAAGACGATGCCATTTTTGAGTTCCCAGTGGCTTATATAAAGAAATAAATGTACAAAATACATGTTCTCTGACTCTAGCTGAGCTGGTACCTTTGCCTTTGGCACTGCAGCTGCTGTACTTGGTGAGTTTTCTCCGGTTCCCCCTGCAAGGGAAATCTGAAAATTCATCACCGTTTTAGAGTGAGTCTCAATCATGGATCTGAAACTCCTGGATTCAGACAATGATTGGTGAGTCTCAGCTCTCAATTGGGGAAAACGGCATCTTCCTCACTTCTGTCTGATGGTCTGAAAGAAAACTTGGAACTCTAAAGACTCAAAGACCCGAAAAAACCCCCCAACCCAGAAACAACCTTATCAAACCCCACAATTTCTAGACCAGTTTCACATTTGGAGGCCATGAGTCACGATTTCGAAGTGATGAGCTGCTGCGGATTTCAGCATCTGACAGCCCGTCCCTGCAGAACCCCACGGCACGCTCCTTCGCAGCGGAGCAAGGCAGCGCAGGGGTCACGAGGAGGGTGGCACTCTGACAGAACATGGCACTTGGCATTCTTCTGCTTCCTCCGTGTCTCCGGGACACCCTAGATTTCTCCCTAGACACGCGCTTCCTGCACTGACAGTGCTCGGAGCTCCTGCCTGCAGGAACACACCAGAGATTCCGGCACCAGTGCTGTGAAACCTTGACGCGTCGTTTTATGAGCAGGCTCCCCCCGCCCTGCACTCAGGGGAAGAACACAAGGCTAGGTCAAACAAAGCTCTTATTCACTGCCTCAGCCCTCCGAGCCACGCAGCCCCATGCCCACGCCTGCACGCGCAGACACGCTTCAGCGAGAGCCCTGTGCATACTCCAGCCAGCACAGCCCCAGGCAACCGGAGCAGAAAGGGCCCTCATAATTGTCATTTATCAATATTCATAAAGAACCTGCCCTAACCCCTCTTGTGCAGGCTCGGGAAAATAACCACAAAATGAAACCCAACCAAAATAAAAATAAAATGAAATAATCATCTCGCAGCTCATTACCGCAGGGGATTTCCTCTCAATGTCACCACTGCCCCGCGCAGTAATTGGCATTATCTGTTATCTCTGAAGCCGTAATAAGGTTTGCCACGGGGCATTTTCTGTAATCATATTTTTATTTGTCAGCTTGCGAGACGCAGACGCCAAATATGAGCTTGACCAAAGCAAAAACCCAACGCACACAAAATGCGCCCGCCGCCAATCGCAGCTCTTGCCAGTGATGTCACACGCAGCCAATGAGCTCTGCGCGCCGGGCTCCCTCCCTCCACTGGTGCTGCAGCATTCCCTCGCTCCAGAGAAAAGACACGCTTCCCGATGATAGCGAGGATTTGCGACCTACCCCGATAGGTGCTCCCGCATTGTTTCCCACAGAAAACACCGCTGGTGCTGAATTAGCTGAGCACTCTCTGCAGCACGGAGGCAGGATGCTCAGAAAGGACCATTGATTTGGGGCACCCAGCTGAGACAGCTTTATGGCCCCGAATTTAGGAGAGCAGACACCCAGCACCGGGAGAACAGCAGCTTAGGAAAAACCCATCAGCTATGCCCAAAGACAACTTCCCAGGCTGGGACGATCTCACACTGACGGCCAAGGTACCCCAGGGTCCTCTGTCATTCCTGCATCACTGCTGAGCACTGCAGCACGGTGCAGAGTCCCCGGAGCAAGCACGGAGGAAGAGCTGGAAGCTGAAGCCAGAATGCTGCATCACTGAGGTAATCGCTCAGCTCGCCAGCTCAGGCGAAGCAGCAAGGGAACAGAGACACTGTTTGCAGGGTCCCACGTAAAACCTCTGCACGGTGCTTCTGGTCACACCCGCGGCTGCCTGCAGGTCCCCAGCACGCCATGGTGCCACGCACACAGAAATGTCCTGAGAGAACCCTGCAGTGCGTTACCTCTAAGTTTTCCCCCTCAAAGCCCTGTAAGCGACTGCACCTTGGAGCGAGGTACATCAAAGATTGCCCCGCTGTCTCCATTAAATAAAATAAGAACAGAGAGCTCACTCTTTGTGGAAACACCACACAAGGTCCAAGCCTGTCTGCTTCCTTGCCGGAGCTGCTAGTTTGAACACACCTCTCGAAGGCAGGCGATCTCTCCACACAGCCTTGTTCTGACGGGAGGACTGGGGAATCCTTCCTGACTCTTTGATCTGGGTATCCCGGTGCGTCGATACGTTCTCAGCAGTGAAAGCTCCCTGTTCTTACGTACTGCTGTGAGAGGTAGCCACAGCTCGTTCACAGGGTTTGGGGAGGTGCAGGTAGAAGACGGGACAATGACATGGGGCTGGGGACACCAGGCTATCAATCTAGTCTGCCAGTGGGTTAGAGGCACCCACGTTTAGTCATTAACCAAAGCAGAAGCCTTCATTTTTCATCGTGGTCATAACTGGATAACCTGGTAGATGAGATGATTTGTCATCTCACTGCCCCACGACAGGACAAGGTCAGGCTTCATCGCTTAGGAAAGCACATTAGCTTTTACGCTCGCACACGCGCACACACATATTTATGCATGCTCTGATTTTCTAACAGCATTTCATGATAACTCTCCAGAATCCATCACAGAGCCTAACACAACACAGGCCACACAAGTCTCAGCGACCTGGAGGGAGGGAGAACTTAGGATTTACTGCTGACTTACCCTGCACTAGATGCTAGTCAAGTGGGAGCTGGCAAGGAGACAGGAGATTTACTTCTAAACAAGACTACTGCCCACAACCCAATACGTTCCACAGAGGAAAATGGATTTCTCAAGAGAGACACGTGCTCTGCCTTGGAAATTCCACGTCGTTAAACCTGCAGAGGTGTTTGTCTGTCCGATGGCCTCCCTATGAGCCACACGCGGTGTATCAAAGCCTGCCATAGCAAGAGGTGTCCATCCCACGCCCGAAGCACTAGGATGTGTGTGTACATGCAAACGCTTTCGTAGAAATGTCTGCCCCATGGAGGGTCATGCTTCTCTGGAATATTATTTGGAGAGTACACAATTTCTCTTCAGTTGTACTCCAACACTTTTGGGTCCTTCTGCATTTGGATTAAGCCACGTAGGGAACAGAACCATGTGTGTACACAACCCAGCAGCGGTTACACTGCCCTGCGTACAGGAAGAATCACAGCGGTTCAACCCACCAGGCTTCATGCTGGTTAGTAGAAGGTCATGATCACTCAACCCAGTTGATTAGCGGGGAGGAAAAATTGCAGAATTCGCAGAATAAAACTTGTCAGAGGGCTCTGCTAACAGAGGAATCTTAGATCCTCTAGTTAGGGCACATGACCTGCTCTTGGCTCCTCTGGGAATTTCGCTGACTATTGTAACAACAACTGGATTTCAGTATAAAAATTAAATTACCTATATTTAAATTTACCCACTAAATAAATGACTACTGAAAAAATTACCAAAATCAAAATTTAAATTACCTAAACTTGCTGAAGATGTAGGAGAAACTGGTTCAATTTAAATCACCGCCACAGCACAGTGATTAAACCACACTTGATGGTTAAATCATATGATGGAGTTAGTGAGTATCAATAGAAGTCAGATCAAGGAAATTCTTCCCTACTGGAAAGGAAAATAAAGGCAACAGTGACTCAAATGCCCAGAAGGGACTCAGTGAAGTTTGCCAAAAGCCAGCAGGTTTCCAAAATCTGAAGCAAGCCATAAAATGACTTTGTTGTATTCGTAATTGTCTCAAGTCTCTTCAAGGATTTATGTTGATACCATGTATGTAATTCTCAATTATTAGCAAGTGCCTCCAGAATGATGAGAATGGAACTGCTTTTCTGTGGTGGTTTTGGTTTTCCTGGATAAAGCATTCCCTGTGAACGAACTCTGCTCCAGCGAGAAATGACGGACAATCTTCTCCATGGACAGGCTATCTGTGACCAGCACACGTCTTGCAGAGGGCCAAGAATCAAAAAACACATCAGGACTTTACCCAGTGCTTTTAGAACTTTACATTATCAGTTACTTAATAGCAAGTAAAAGTATCAAGAAACAAGATCCCTTTATCCTGTGCTTTCACGTCCCCAGTACCTGCCACTGGAAAAGGCTGTACTCACCATATTGAATGACTATGGCAGAAGTCTAAAGCAGAGATGATTTGTCGGAAGAACTTCCTGGCTTCTTTTGGTGTCAATCTTCCCTTTTTTACGAGATAGTCGAAGAGCTCCCCACCTGACACGTGTTCTAGCACCAAATACCTGGAAAACAACAAAGCCAGGGTTGTGTGAGCACGTCATCACAGCAAGCCCCTCGCACTCACGCAGTTAGATACAAACACCTCTATTTCCCGCGGCCAAGGAGAACGCTTCTGGGGAGAACAGCAGAAGAGAAGCAGAATTTTAAAATCAGGAGTGTTTGTTTTCTGCAAACTTCAGACATGCCACTATCAGATTTGGTGTCGAAAATAATAGTGAGAGATAATCTGGAAGCCAAAAATGACTCCAAAGGCCAGGAGGAGAAGAGAATAATCAGGTATAAACTTTCACAGCAGCTCTTAGAGCTCCAGGGAAGTAAAACTGTGTAGTAGGAAGCCTCAGGTCCCTCAAGCAAGCTGGCAGTTCCTTTATAAACCAGCTGTGGCAAAGCCGCACTCACACCTTGTTCTGTCTTGGACACCTGAGAACCAGACAGATGTCAACAAAGGAGGGAGTTAAACAACAACGAAAAGGATTAGTAATTTAGATTTTGGAATAAGATAAAAGGCACTACCTGGGTGCAGCCTACGTAAGGGCTTCAGCTTCTCTGCTGGAGAGCAGTGACTGCTGGAGTAGCTGCCCTCCCTCACAACTCACACGTGAAAACTGTGACCCTGAGTGACTCAGTGTGGCACAACGGGGACCTGGGAGCGAGAGCGGAGAGCCCAGACCTCACACAGCACTCCTGGCAGGCCCAGAGCGCAGGGCGAAATCGCCTGGACGGGAAGGACCTGCCATGGCTGGACCGTCTTGCTGTTGTAAGTTGGGGCAGTGAAAGGCAGCTCTGCAGAGGGAAACTTAGTATAAATCTCTAGAAATGTTGCCTAAGAGCGGGAATGAAACAGTTTCCCCAGGGAAGTGGCAGGAACACAATCAAGTGAACCATTTAAAAATACGGACTAAGCAATAGACTTCTACTGGCAAGAGGATTGCTGGAAACCTCCACGGACTCCTTCCATCTCCTGTGATTTTGTGCTCTGCTGTCTCCCCGCTATTCTAATGAGGAAATCATGCAGAGATTATTTATTCAGAATCTGAAATTTTGAGTCTCTCTGTCCCCTCCTACAGCACAGCAGACCAGGCTGACCAGTGCAGTACGATCCCAATGCTTTACAACAAGATGGTTTTATTACCAGCTTTAATCCAACTCTTCAGATTTGAGCAGAGAACGAAATTAATCCTGGATGCTGCTTTTCCTGTACCTCAAGCAGCATGACCTTGGAGGAAATTTCTGAATTTGAAATGGAAAGATGAGATTATTATAGATTTGGGGGCTCAATTAATCCTGTTTTCAGTGTTCCCAGAAAGACGGAGGAGTTGAAGGACTAAATGCTCTTCTGAGGAAAGTAAAACTGGCTTAATGATAATGGCATTGGCCTTGAAGTTGTGGAAGTGGGACCTGAGCTCCTGGTCCCACCAGCAGCTCCTGTGCAGCTTCCATGTGTCAGCTCCCAGGCAGCACAAGGAGAAAGCAGGGACTGCAGCAAGAGATGGGCAGTAACACTGCCTTGCCAGCTCAGTAAGTAGTACAAAGGCACAAAAGAGTGGTCAACAAAACGAAATTAGAAACTTAAGGGAATAGAAATGGTATAATAATCTTTTTCTTTTCATTAAAATGAGTAAAAAGGGAGAAAAATCTTGACTTGACAATCACACTAGGAATACGTGGGTTATCTTCTCCCCAGGAAGAGATAAGTCGTTACCAGACTGTCTGCTGAGCCCACCTTGGTACTGTGGGGACCACCGTCTACCCGCAGTACATTTCTGAGCATGACACGAACCTCTCGGAAGAAAGCTGATGTGCAGTAGCCAGGGGCAGTGGGGGTGGCTCCACATTTTCCAGTCCCAATGCTCACTTTCCAAGCCCTGGCTACCAGACCCTCTGGTAAGAGGGTTTTCTCTAGAATTCCTTCTCCCGCTCCTGCTGGAGACAGAGCTGGCTCACCCTCCCATATGGCAGACCCAAGCCTGGCACAGAATCAGCCTGAATATTCTCCTGTGCCCAGCAGAAGCTGGATCCTGCAGCGCATCTTGCCCCCCAAATCCAAACTGCTGGCTGCTTTCTTTTCCTGGGGGGATTTTATGAAGATGATGGCGGTTACGGGCCTATGGAACACCCTCCACACTGGTTTCGGATGCACAGTTTTGGAAAATTACAGATCCAGCATTTCTGTCACCCACAGCAGGAACTGCAAAGCAATTTATTTTCATCAACTTCATCTTATTAAAAACACTCAACAAAAATGCACTGACACGTTGCATGAAAAATAAAACAAATTGAAAGACAGGGTGCATTTACAAGGTTATTCATTTCTTCTTGCCACCTAGAAGCACCAGATATAATAATGGAAACGAACAGGGGAGAACATTTGAAAAAGATTTGTGCCGATGACAAGTCAAGGGACACAGAGAAGCACAGCAACGATGTATTCTGAGCTGACAAAGCCCCCAACGTGACAGGAGTGAGAAGGACGACAAACACATTCCCCAGTGGTCAAGTACAAGGAATAAACGCCGCAGGGATCATCGCACGAGCGCTACGTGGTGATGCTGCAGCCAGGATTTCTGAGTCCGGGTTTGCAGCCGGTCACCCGCCAACCCTACTCCCTCCAGTAGGATGCGGGTTTTTTTTAGGATAGCCCCCAACTAGGAGATTTTTGATGAAACAAGGGCATAATTCAGCACCTGCCACCATCTCTGCGCAAGCCAGTGTTTTGCTGGCGCATTACATGGCGCAGTAATAGCACACATGTCATTTCCAAACGGGCCAACAAGAGGGGTTTAAACACTTCCAAGTGCTGCAGTGGTTCTCACTCTCACTTACCCACTCCCCACTAATGGCTGCATATCTGCATCTATCCTGCTCTCTGCACACGTGTGAGCGTGTCTGAGTGACTCTGCAGAAGAGAACACACACTCTGAAAAGCCAAGGAAAGAAAGAGCCTCATTGCAGAGGCTGGAAAATCAGGTGTACAGGCACTGCCATCCCCGAATCGGTGGCACAGAGGAGAATCCACATCTCCTGGGTCCACATCAGCGTCTAGAATCCTTTACTTAGCAAAGTGCTCTAGGACTGGCAGCATGCCCATGCCAGCTCGTGGAGGATCTAGGAGAAGGTAAATAACACATAGCCTGGAGGGGAGAAAACCACGAAGAAGCATTTCGCCAAGTTTCCCCTTTTATCTCTCCCAGCTACGACAGGCTCCCATCGCACTCGAGTACTGCTTTGCCCATTTATTCTAAGCAAGCGAGCAAACTCTAAAAATCCCAGAACAGTACCCAGAACTCGTCTCCTAATACGTTTGGAGATAAAAGCAACTTACTGGTGAATGAAGCTTTTCTTTTTTTTAAACTCTGTCTGTGTCAGATCGACAGCGCCAGTCTTCCCACTGTGAAAAAGCAGGAAACCCTGTTCTGTAACAGCCATTGCAAGGAGCTTCGAGGAGAGGAAAGACCCTGACTTGGGTCTTTAAGGACAAAAAGATTAATACTTAATAGAAGGATAACTTCATCTGTTGGAGAGGAGCAGAGAGATTGCGTACAGCAGCACTCTACCCTTTGCCATTTCTCCATCTGCATCCCATCAGCAGCACTCCCCAATAAAAGCCGGCAAGTTCCTAACCTCAGATGACCCACTACATGTCATATCAGAGACGCGAGCGCAGCTTTGAAAAGCAAGCTTAGAATAATCCTAGGCTCTTCTGCTTGCTCTTTGGTTAATTTTATTTATTTATTTTTTTTTCAGGAACCCACACAGTAAAGAAGGAAATGAAAACCAAACAATATAGCAAAGGAGGGATGATTTCTGCACGTCAAAGAGATGGAGCAGCCAAGATGAATGTGGAGAAATGTGCTCTTGAAGTACCTTTTGCCCCTCAGACTCTGGCTGTCCCAGGAACCAGCAGAGATTCCAGGGCTCTCTAATTCTCAGTGGCCTCCCCATGGTTGATTGTGGCTTGTTCTGTAGCTTAGACTGGAAATTTCACAGAATTGCAGATGGTTTTGGTTGGAAGAGACCTTTAAGAGGGTTCTGTGATTCTGAAAGAGGGACAGGCAAAGACAAGAAAAACCTGCTTGCTTCCCCTGTTCTCAAGAGTTCACCGGTTTGTGATGCCGTGAGTGAGACGTCTCATGAAATGACCACAGCTGCAGCTGCTGAGAAGCTCGTCCACTCTGTTTTATCACTTGACAATTATTATATGAAAATCATGACCATAATGCTGGGGAGCTGGGGAACGCGGCATGGAGCAAGACACTGCGCAGCTGATGCAGAGGTCTAAGCAATTGCTGAGGCCAGGGACACAAGTTGGGCAGGAATTTCCATGCCGAACACAGACACATGTTCAGTTCTTTTCTGTCCCTGTGTTCATTAGTGCCCAGATCTGTAAAAACCTCTTGAAGTTTGGCCACAGAATCAGACACAAGTGGAAATGGCTGCAGCACAAACGGCATGTGCTAATCACTGCCACCAACCCTGACGACTTCTGAACCACCTCACAGGAACCCACCATCCCCAGGAGAAAGTAATTCCTCCTTTTGACCAGCTTGGCTAAGAGCTGGAAAACTCGCTGCAGTTCAAAGCTCCGGTGAATCAGCGTGGGATCCGTCTGGAATCGCAGACTGCCGAAGAATAGCCTCTGGAAGAAAAAAGCCCCGGCGATTCCTCCTCCATGCTACCGCCCTACTTGCAAAATACAAATACATGACCGGACATAGGTGCAGCAGGGAAGGGGTTAAAATGCCCATCCCAGATTGACATGTTGTAGTCCTCTGACGGCTTTTTCACGGCACTATTTTCTATTGATTAAATAATCTCTATCAGATATTAAGCTCCCTGTTATTGGCGCAGCCTATAAATTATTCAGAAGTTATATAAATTCTTGTGGCGGGCATGAATTTTTAAATCCTAATTTGGCACCAGGCCAGAAACTCACTTTTTAATTTTTATTTTTTCCTCGCCTGCAAGAAAATGCGCACAGGTTAGTTGTGGGTTTTTTTCCCCAAAAGACAACTTTAACCGTGGTCTGCCTGTTTAAACGGAGGTTGTATTTGATTGCTCCTTACGTTGGGATATGAACAGGCTGGAGCTTTGGGGAGGAGAGAGCTAGTAGTAGATCATGCTGTGGTGCTCTGCACCCGCGGTTTACAGGGGATGAAAGGAGTTTTGAGCAGTTCCTTCATGGTGTGCAGTCACGCCTGCCTTGTTTGGGCACACGATACGCCTGGATCCAGCCAGAGGAATCCTGTGTGCAGGATGGGCAGAGCTGAGACAACTCCCATCAGCTCGCTGCTGCCGTCCTGTAGTGACCACACACTTCGGGGTTTTACTCTTCAGAGCTAAGTGGCCTCTCCTCTGACACCTGGCGCCCAGACGCACACAGCGGTGTCTACCAAAGGCCGGCAGAGAAACGAGGCACGTGAAGGTACCGTGGCTCTGGAGCTATGTCTGCCCTTGACCTTTGCTCATGTCACTGCTCCCCGACGGGCCCGTTTTCTCCCAAGTGCAGCGCCCTGGCCCGGAGGTACACAAGCGCACGTCACGCAGTGAGCAGAAGATACAGCCGTGTTTCTGGGTAGAGGATTCCTG
>NW_010397446.1:82476-85529 GCF_000710305.1 Buceros rhinoceros silvestris | reverse complement strand
AGAGAGCGCAGCATGAACCATCACCAGCAGCTCTGAGCAAGCCCTGCTTTGGGCCGGCTGGCACCCTCCTGCAAGGGGTGGCGCCTGTCCTGAGCACAGCCCCTCTGCCCTTCCCCTGGCCTCCAGCCAGCTCCTCAGCTCCAGGACCACCCCCGACTCCAAACCTCATGTGCTCTGGCTCCACTCCTGCAGCTGACTGGCCTTCCTTTGGCTGCACGCACTTTTAATTCATGATGGTACTAAAACAAGTCAACAGCAGAAGAAAAGGGGTCAAAGTAGCTGGTTATGAATATTTCTTTAAATTCTAACCAAAGTCCTGGGCTACCAATAACAGAAGAACAGGCAGAACCCTTTTTTCTCCCCTCTTTCTTGCATCCTCTGGCACCTCACAATTAGTTTTGAACAAAAATAAGCAGAATTAGAGAAAAACCCATCAGGGGAGGAGTGGCAGCATGAATGCCTCCACAGACGACACCACCACAGTTGTAAGTCCTTGGCTCCTGCTGTCAGCTGATCTTGTAAGGCCAGAAACGTGAGCTGTGCACGGGTAGGAGGACGTTTTAACTTTATTATCTGTCTCATTGGGAAGTATCTTCAGCTCCGCAATCAGGAGGTGGTGTGGTGAGTACGCTGCGATGAGGCTTGGGCACTTGCCCAGTGGTAGCACTGTGCTGCTGAATGATGAGAAAGGGACTAGCAGGGCTCACAAGAGCGAGCTGACACGTGCAGGGCACATTTTGGAGAACAACAGTCTCATGCCCACTCAAAACAGATTCTTCTTTAAAATCCTGATCAGGTTGGACCACACAGAGATGTAAACTAAATGCTCCCACCAAATTTGAAATGGAAAGTGTGAAGATTTGAAAATAAATTGATCTAAATCTATACACATATATACAAATGTCTATATGCACCTATAAATAGAAAGTTACAGCTATAGATACACAGACATTGATGGAAAGGGAACTGAGCAACACCAGTACAAACATCTGAAAGAAAAGGGCATGGCGTGGTTCTAGTATGTCTTTATTCTATCTCGTTGCCACTCCCTGCCAATGCTCTGTAACTTAAACTAAATAGTTAATCGAATGAGGTCAAATGGACAGTGCCACCCTGTCAGAGTTCTGCAGCAAAACGCTATCGGTCAGCTTTATCCCCTTGGGAAAGACAAGGCCCATCTCCTGAGGACCAGGCGATGGCACTTGGGTTGTTGTGCTAACAGCTCCTCCAACAGTGGGACAACTGCTCAAAAGGAAAGCTGAATTTCCTGCATGAAATACAGGAAATGTAGAGAGCAGAGATTGAAGAACAGAGCCTAGGATTGCTTCCTAGGGAAAACCCGAGCCAGCCACTCCACTCACGGAGGAATGGGCTCTGCGTGTTTCCTCCTATTCGACTCTCCACACGTCTGCTGACGAGAACCCCCTGCTCACCCACAGTGGTGGTGCTGCTAGCAGTGTAACAGTCTTCCTCTCCGACTGCTACACAAACTCTGCCTAGGGCCAGTTCAGGAAAGACCTTTTCTAGCTACAGCCCAGAGAGAGGAGGACCATCACCCAGGTTTCCACAGTTCATCTGCAATACGGAAACCATACCACCAAAGGAGCGTTTCTCCTCCGGTATGCATTAGAGAACACCCCAAAACTTTATCAGCTTTGTTATTGCCTTGCTCATTCCCTTCGTTTATTTACATCTCTTAAAAACTCCTGATGGTCTGAACCTGGTTAGCCAAGATGACTGGTGGACACACCAATCTTGGTAGCTCATTGATCATACCCTGTATGAATCAGTAATGTACGTTCTTAAACAAGTCGGGCTTATCCTGTATCAGGCTAATTTAACTCATTCTTGATCTTTAAAAGGTGAGGATGATCCCCTCTTCCTGGCTCTTTCGTTTGTTAACACCATATGATGGGAGAGAGGGAGGTGTGGATTGTCTACAGCTTTCTCTAAATTACCGTGGACTCCCAGCCTTGCTTGAAGGCCATCAGTGTGATCACAAACAGCAAACACGAAATAATTCAACTGTCAGTAATATGGCTAGTTTAGCCAACATGATGTATATCCGAGGTGGTGTATCAGCACACACAGACGGCCACAGGGCGCCTCTGGTTTCCCCGATCACCTCGAGCTGGAGTCCACAGTCTCGCAAACAAGACAACTCCAAACGCTTTAGCTGGAAGCCTTAGAGCACATCGCTATCTCCATCTCTCCAACCATCTTGGTGAAAAGCCCACCAAAACAAACGGAAAATGACTGCTACACTACAACACGTATGCTAACAGATTTTTATTATTTTTTTTTAAACCTCATTTTCAGTGTTAAATAAACTGCGGAGGAAGGATTTGATTCATGGTTGCATTAGGAATCTACTCAACCAAACCCCTTGTCACAGATCAAATCATAAACCAAAAGTCAAACATGATTTGTGAAATTAACATTTATCGAGGAAATACTCCCCAGCGCTGCATCATGATTAGTCTCTGCCTTCTGAAATATCACCCATAATTCACAGGCTCCTCTGAAGTCATGGTACTACCGTTACTGCTGACATGGCAGGCGTGATGGAACGGGGCTGCCACCACCAGAGAGCAATCCCCTTTTCCATGCTGGTGAGAACTAGAGGTCACTGTCTGCTATTATTCAGGGAAGTACATGCACAGGCACTTCTCAGCCCCACTCACGTGTGGCACTTCCCCCCTCCATGGGCACTTTCTGCCACCTCCTGGATTTACCCAAGGCCACAGCTGTTGCTAATTTTGAACACAGAGGCTTGCTAGAGGCTCTGCATTGTGCCCTTTCTTTAAAATAGCGTTTAATAAAAAATGGAATGTGATTAACGCTCACTGGTGCTTTCACAGGGTCTTTCAGTGCCTTTGTGGGAAGATGCAGACAGCTCAATCTCACAGGCAGAGGAGCTACAGCACAAAGGAGACTTAGCGACTGTCGAAGGCTAAACGGTCACTGCCAGTGCGCACTTTGGAGCCCAACATTTTTTAGAAGCTAGATAAAGCCTAAAGATATGGGATGCTTCCCTTTTCAAGGTGATTTTC
>NW_010397446.1:80268-82390 GCF_000710305.1 Buceros rhinoceros silvestris | reverse complement strand
CAGGAAGGTATTTTCCTGCCAAGGAACTTGAAGGAATGTACTCTTACAAACAGGGCTTCTCTTTTAGGAGTAAAGGAGAACTTACTGGCTGTAAAGCCTCATCTCCCTTTGCTGCCCTCCTCCCGCAGGCAGAGCGGGCTGCGTTACATCTGGGCCTCTGTCCTCAGCTGGAGCAAACTGGCTGCATGGAGCCCATCCACTCCACTGAGGACAGAGGGCTCAGCGTGCAGCTCGGAGAACATCTGGGCCAGCCTCCAGCCCCTGCCTGCGCGGGCTCGCTCTGGCAACCGCGTTTCAGCGCAGACGGCTGGCTCTGCCCCAGCGGAGAACGGGGAAGGCAGAAGAAATTACTGCCTGCTCCGCTAAGCTGACCCTTAGGCACAGAGGTCTGGCTCCTGGGAAGAGGAATTCATTGCTCCAGTAACTAGACTGGCCGAATAGTCCGGCAGGGATTGTTACCGCCATTCAACACACCTTCTTCGGGTAAACAGCCATTCCCTTCTTGTGTTGTGACATTAAGGAGAGGTCACCAATGGGTGGTGTTTTTAAAAATAGTTTAATTTTTTCCTAACCACTCTCTTCTACTTGCAATAACCTGTTAAAAAGCTGAAAGTAACACTGAGTTCCCTACTGGGTTGCCCTTTTCCATCTGGAGAACACTGATTTTTGTTCCTGTTGTGCCAAGATTAATGCGGCCAGTTTATGTGTCAACAGATTCGACATATCTAGTGCCCTGCCAAGCTAAAATGACTCTGTTTGTGGGCAACACCCCTGTCTGGAAAAAAAAAAAAGGCTTTGCTACTTAACTGTTACTGCAGAACCATCAGGAGATTTCAGCAGCCTTAAAACCCAAAACTGTTACTGATGGGGCAAATTTAAAATATTGTTACGGAGAGTTGAGGGTTGCAGTGAAAGCAATTTGATTCAATATGGTTCCAGATCTTACGGTACAAACCTTTTCCCCTTCTTGCTCTTTGATAGAAAAAGTTGGTTTGCCCCCTTTCCTCCATTGTAATTAGGAAGAAAAACAGCACTTTAGCAAAGCACAGAGAAGAAAACGAGAAAAGCCAAGGCAACACGCAGCGCTTCCTCCTCACCCAAGCACGGACAGCAGCTGAGGGTGAGAACACACCCCGCTCCTCCCTTTCAGAAACATTCGATACCCTCACCTCCCTCCCTTCCTTCCTCCTTCCCTGCCCCTTTCACTGGCAAAAGCCAGTAATACCTACAAATATTTTTTATTTTCGTAAACATCATGCAGCTTTAAAACGTGGGGATGTTCTATCAACTTCAGGATGGCTATTTCCCGCTCCACCTGGAAGAGACAAAAAAAAGAGAGAAAATTAGAAGCTTGGTCTTGGAATACATTAGACATTGTCACACATCTTTTTCCCATTTATCCATTTTCCACCCCTCTTTATATGCAGAGGATACAGCAACTTATATCAACAGGTCTTACTTAGCACTCATGTGATTCAAGAAAAATTCAATTCATTGAGCTGCAGTAAATCCCCCTCCCTGTCCCTGCCTGCATCCCGACATGGCCGGATGGGCTCGGCGGTGCTGTGCACGGCTCAGCGCATCCAGCCCGACCGTTCCCGGGATGGTGCCAGTCCCAGAGCCCGCCCTGCAGAACAAAAGACCAGGGACAAAAGAAGTACAAGGCACAACAAGAAATTAAACCTGATGACTGGAGACAGCGTATTCAGAGCCTTAAGCTGTGCTTTCTCTCAGCTCCCAGACTGCCTGAGCATGGCTACTTCTAAGAGTGGTCTTCAACACGGAGTTAACAAGTTGTGACTGAGCCCCTGGAATTAATGCAAGCCCCGTTCTCACCCCAAGTTCCTACCATGACTGCCGCCGTGCTTGTAACTCGAACTTACTACGGGTTTTATTCCCGTCCTTCGATTAACTGGTTGTCCTGGAGCTGCTATGCTAACAAATCATGAACAAACTACAAACCCGTCCCTTAACATCTCCCCCACAGGGATCAGACGAGGAATTAGGAACTTGCTCCTGTGCTCCTTTAGTTCTTGATGTCCTATAATTTCCTGAGACATCATCCTCTGCTGAGCCTGAACACAGACAACTTGCCCTGAATGCCAGCGAGACCCTCAGCAGG
>NW_010397446.1:74465-80172 GCF_000710305.1 Buceros rhinoceros silvestris | reverse complement strand
AGCAGGAAACTAGAAAGTGGTGGTTTTCCAGCACTGCAGAGGAGGAGGATTTCCCAGCGTGGTGGTGATCACCCCAGATCTCTCTTCTTCTACCCCCCGCACAAAACCAGCAGAAGCAACTCTCACGTCACATCACCTTCCTCATGTCAGGCTGGAGGAAAGGGTCAATACATGGGTCAGTCTCAGGCTTTCAAAGACACTTACTCCTCTCTGCAGAGTCAGAGTCATCCGAGAGATCCACTTCCACATTTGGGATGCCTGGAAAAAGCTCCTTCAGAGCAGTGGGGAATGCATGTAAACACGCCTGTGCGCCGACCAGCCCTGCCAGCACTGCTGTGAATTCAGGGACACACAGCACTTGGTGGTGACAGCTCTGGAGGCGGAACTCACTCATGACCACCACTTAGACGAAAGCCGCTTTACAAATAGGAAACGAAAGCTGGGTAGATCTCAACTGTACAGCTATTCCACCAAAAACCCAGGGGGAGAGCTTGTTTATTCCAGTTTTGTCTCCTCTTCAAGAAAACCTGTTACTCTTGCAAGATCCGCACTGGTATTTGCAGAGAGCTTGTTCAGCCCTACAATTGGTAACGCTGGGTTTGCCTCAAGAATGAGCTTGAAAAACAAAACAGAAGAAGCACCCACTCCCATAACACTCTTCCAACAGTGCTGAGGTTCACCAGCAGCTGTTCACTGCAGCTGCTCAGAAACTGGAACTCCAACAAAGTTCCCTTTGGATGGGGAGACCAGGTATTCCATGGGGAATGTAACTGCTGTGCTGGCTGTGGCGGGGATCACCCCACCCTGTGCTCCCTCCTGGGGGTTAGCCTGCCTGTGGAAGAAGAAAGTCCTTGCTGAAGGTCTGTCTAGCTGCACTGGTGATTCAGTTCTACAAACCTGGTGGTGGGTGCAGCGGCAACGTGCGTTCAGACCGAGTGAGTGATGGATGGCACCTCCAGTCACGGTCCTGCTTGGTTACTGTCTTCAAGCATGAGAAAAGGCAGTGATTTACGAGTCCCGCTCAGAGGAGGGGAGTCAGCTACAGCACTGCCTGCCCTGTGTTCGGTAAGAGAAAACTAGACCAGAAAGCAAGTACCTACGTACCACCTACAGACATACACTAGGGACCAATTAAAAAGAAATAACTGGAGCTACTTTACTTTTGTCAGTTTAAGCATGTGAGTGTAGGAAGGTTCTGTGCATGTTTTTAACTTCCTGGGAAGTAAATCCTGAGAGGAAATAATACTTTTGGAGGTCTTGATTTCATCCCTGGGTATGCAGAAAGCATCAGGCCTGATGTGCCTGGCAGCTTTTCAGGATAGTGTCGCAGTTCACTGGTGTGTTGCACCCCTCCAGCGCAGGCAGCTTTCCACAGTCTGCTCCCTCTCCTAGCTGTAAACCACAGGCCAAACTAATCTGCTCATCTCAGCATGACTTTGCGTAATCCTCCAGTGAAAAGGGGCTTTATGAAGGAGAAGTGTCATTACTGTACTTGTCACTGCCCAGGCCTTGGCCCCATGCAGAGGAGCAGGACACTAATGGCTGTATTACTTCAAGAACTTCCCCGCTCTCTAAACAGCAGCCTGATAAAGATCATCCTCAACAAGCTTACAGCTTCCCTCCCAAAGACAAAGCACAGTTCACGTGCAATGGGCCACCTCCTCAGAACAACCGCTGCAGTCATTACTGCGGGGTGATGCTCCAGGTCCCGCTCATTCGTGTATTCCCAGAAGACAGGTCGGTAACGGATGCGGGTTGGACACCACAGGCTGTAGAGCTCAAGAGCCATCTCCTGATGCACTGCTCAGGAGGACCTAGCGGCCAGCATGTCATTAGCAGAGGAGGGGTATCTGAACTCACTGGTAGAATAAAAGAGGCTGGAATTAGCAGGCGGCTGTGCCTTCTTCCCCAGAGCCTGGCCAGCCCTTGGCAGGCCTGTCCTGCACAGCCCTGTGCCTGCGGGCCACGGCGTGCTGTCCAGCTCGGAGCTGGCAAGGACAGGGGCATGGAGGAACCCCGCAGCGGCGTTTGCTTTAATGCAGATGCAATTACCAGAAAGCGGGCCAAGCTCAGAATGGCCTGGCCAGGGAGGCTCAGGGTCGGTGATAAACAGGAAACATGCAGAAACATTTGCACAGCAGTTAAAAGAGAAAGGAAGAAAAGCGCTGCTTTCTCTGCTACACAAATGCTGGGTCACATCTCAGGGTTCCAGCTACACCCTGGGTCACCTCACACCACGGCAGGTTACCGACCGTGCAGCACTCTGGTGGCTTGGAGCTGGGGGAAAGAGCTGTGGAAGGCTTTGCAGGGCAAAGGGAGACACACTGCTGACTTGTAACCTTGCAGGTGCCAGGTAGAGGTTTTAAAAATCTATGCAGGAGGCTGATTTGACAGGATGCTCCAGCGATTCAGCTAATGATGAAGCACAACACCGGGCCGACACGACCCGTAGAGGAATAATGTGAAACTCCGGTTCCCTCTCGCTCACCCTCCTTCTCCCCCAGAGGAAATCACTCCTCTCCGGTTTAAGCCCATCTCGCCAGCACAGCCTGCTCTGCTCTCTTCTCTTCCGACTCACAGACACCCGGCGTGCTGATTCACCTAGAAGGCAAGGGGGGCAGGTCCAGGGAGCCTGGTGGTCTGGCTCGGTGATGAAGAAACATTCCTTTTCTCCTGCATTCATTTGATCAGTAACAATCGGGTCACCCATCACCCATGTGGCACTGTGAGAACTTGAAAAATGAAGGAGGTAGCTGCCTCATATTACCAGGCTGTATTTTATCTACCAAATCTGCAAGCACTATGCAACTGTCATTAATCACAGAATCCTCTGGTTGGAAGAGACCTTTCAGATCACCGAGTCCAACCATTCCCCCTGCACTGCCAGGGTACCTAAACCATGTCCCTCAGCACCACATCCACACGGCTGTTAAACCCCTCCAGGGATGGGGACTCCACCACCGCCCTGGGCAGCCTGTTCCAATGCTGCACAACCCTCTAGGTAAAAAAGTTTTTCCTGATCTAACCTAGATGTTGCCTCGTGTAACTTAAGGCCATTTCCTATTGTTCTGTCACTTGTTGTATGGGAGACCAACACCCACCTCTTTACAACCTCCTTTCAGGCAGTTGTACAGAGCATTAAGGTCTCCCCTCAGCCTCCTCTTCTCCAGGCTAAACATCCCCAGATCTCTCAGCCGCTCCTCACAAGACTTGCTCTCCAGACCCTTCACCAGCTTTGTTGTCCTTCTCTGAACCCGCTCCAGCCCCTCAACGTCCTTCTTGGAGTGAGGGGCCCAAAACTGGACACAGTGCTCAAGGTAACAGTGGTGTTTCTTAAAGAACACCTACGTACAAAAAGCTGGGAGACATTTCTCCTTGGACGCTTTGAAGTTCACCAGCACTGTACCACAAAGCTCTTCCTCCGCTGACACCAGTGGCTCCCAGACTGCTCAAAGCGCTGGCTTGAGAAGCAAGTCTGGAGCTGCAGAAGTGGTGGGGGGCAATAAAGCCCCGCAGGCTGCAGACGTGGTGTGTTGGTTTTCCTGCTCAGAGCAAAATGGTGGAGGGCGGTTGGGGTGGTAGGTTTTCATGTGAAAATCAAGCTCTCTAATTTGACCCTGCTTTGCTTTGAAGTAATTAATGAAACACTTTTCAGAACTCATGGCTGTCCCCTAGTTATTAGAAACTCAACCAGGACATGAACTTTCTCTGAGTTCAGAATTATTCAGACTTGGGAGGAACTTCAAAGGATGCAGAGATTTGGATGCTGATCTAACTCCTCAGGCTACAACTGAGGGTGGAAACCTTGTGCCAAAGTACCTACTTTCTCCAGCGCCTGGCCTGCTGTGCGGTAATTTGCATTTCCATGACGAGAGCACAGAAAGCAGACAGTAAATCACTGAGGTACTTCACTGAGCTGAAGTGGCAAACCCAAAGGTGTCGGATTGGAAGAAACTAATCTTCGGTTCTCTGGGAAGTCTGTGTTCCTGCCGGATCAGAAATACCGCAGGAACAGACGCTGGGTTTGGTACTTCTGCTTCCATGTTACGCGGCACGGAAAGCGCAAAATGGTGAAAAATGACTGGCTTTGGTGATGACCAGAGGTCACCTCTTCACGCTTCCCCATAATCACAGAATAAATGGGCTACTCTCGAAATCGAAGAGAACGGCATAAGGCAGAAATGGTTTTATACGACGAGTAACTGTAGGGTTACCCAATGTGTCCCGTGGGGCCATCTCTGCTGGGGGACATTGTTCTTCCAAACAAATGGAAGCCATTACCAAATCTAAGCTGCACCTCATTGTACCAGTTGCATCCTTGATTTCTGTGAGAGCCAAAATGGCGTAGAAGTGGAAAAAAATCAGGTTTTAAATGATTAAACATTAATGTATTTCCTCTGAATTCAGCGGATTTTTCACTCAAAGTGGGTTTTCACTACACTGATCCAAAACTTCTTCAGGAGGTCATGGTGGAAACAGAGAACCACAGACATTGTTCATCTATGGAGAGTATTTCCTGCTGCTGTCACAGCCACTAGCTTCACATTTCTGAATGTACTGAGCCAGATTCAAAGCATATTGAAGTCAACAGAAGACATCAATGGACTAAGTGGGCTTTGACTGAGACCTTCTAATGATCATTAAATAGTATCTGGAAAAAATCTTCTATTACACAATTTTGACTAATAAAATGCTTTAACACAAATCCAGGTTTTCTGCTAAGTACTAGTAATTACAAGGAAATTCTATAGAAAGAGGATAAATGAGGGGGGAAACCAGACTTAGATCTCCACAGAATCAGGCAGCTAGACAATGCCTGACAAAATACTTACAACAAACAGACCAAATTACTGGAAAGCTCAGCAATTCCTCATCTCATTGAAAGCTCTGTTATGGGCTCACTCCACCACGATTTGTGTTTGCCTGCGTGCTTCTCAAAGCTATTTTCCCCAGAAATGAAAACAAAAACAGGTCTGCGTGAGAAGCAAGCGAGATGCATTTTTCATGTTAAATTTGCATGTGCAAACTTCTACACCACGAAGCCTGAGCAGGGAAATTTGCTTTCCACAAACCACATTATAAGAGAATGTTGGTGTCTATGTGTCTTTATTGAAACAAGTATTTTTCCCTAAAACCAGCTCTACTGAGTTTCAGACCAAAAAGTTTGAGGGTATGAAGTCAGCCAAAGCGTGAGGATTTTCTCGGAAATCCTTCCTGCTGGTGCCAATGTACCTCCTCAACAGGAGAGGACTCCTGGCCTGGCCTGCTGAGCCCAAGGTCTTCAAGTGATGGGGTTTGGTCCCTAGTGGTTATCCAGCCATGGGAAATCCTTCCCAGGAACCTCACCGTTTAACTCGGTGGTTAACACCCGCAGCACGCCCCCGCGCTCTGCCCTGGGCGACTGCGCAAATATGGCACACAGACTTATCTGCAGCGTCTGCTTCTTTAAGAAGCATCAGGGCTTCACGCAGGAGACACTGATGGGAGCTGACAAGGAGTGGATTTATTCATTCAGCACTCGCGATTATCTGCTGCCTGGTGGTACAAGCTAACGAGCGACTGACACGCGACTCTCTGCCAGCGCTCGGCAGAATCGGCCCCTCACCCTGGAAGGCAAACAGCTTCCTCGGGCCTCCCGTCACCTTCGGTGAGGGCCACATCCTGGTGGCCATCACCAAGCAGTGCAGGACACAGGACACCGCCAACA
>NW_010397446.1:73957-74362 GCF_000710305.1 Buceros rhinoceros silvestris | reverse complement strand
CCCCCACCAGCCACTCTGCAGGAGAAATAACCTCATCTTTGACTTGCCTTTCTGGTTTACTCCTTCTCCTGGTTTTTAACGTTAATGAACACTGTGCTTCCCCTGAGCCAAAGCACAGCTGGTTTTTAGGGGTTTTTTTTGGGGGGTGGGGGTGCGTGGGAGGGGAAGCTTCACTCTGGCGCAGCCAGCTCCGTGTTGATGAGAGACCCACCACCCTCAGTCAGAAGCTCCAGCCAAGGAGCTCCTTGTATTATTTAAGACATCACAGATTTAATATGGACAGCACCAAACACAGTGTCTGAGACAAGGAGTGGGTGGAGGATGCAGGAGATGCTGGATCCCACTAAGGGAACCTGGGCAAGCACAAACGAGGTGGTACAGCACAGCACAGCACACCACAGCACA
>NW_010397446.1:72659-73813 GCF_000710305.1 Buceros rhinoceros silvestris | reverse complement strand
AGCACAGCACAGCACAGCACAGCACAGCACAACGCTCTGCCAAAAACGCAGTGCAGAGCTTCCGAGAGCACTGGCTGAGGATACGATAAGGCAGAAGGGTTCCCAAGAGCACCCAAGAAAGGGACTAGGACAGTGAAGTGATGCTGAGAGCACCATGGACTGGATCCTCGAGAGAGTCCACCATCGGTAGGAAGAGAAATTTAAAAGCAGAGTTTTGGAAAATCTTCAAAGGATGAACTCTCCACCGTTTCCTCTTCCCCCTCTTCCTCTCTTTCTCCATTAGTCACACCGGCCTTGTTTAGCTCTTTGGCATTGTCTTACGCAAACGTCCTTTACACTTTCTCCAATACTCTTCCAGAAGCAATCAATAGGAGTGCTGCTGTTTCCCTCTCTACATCATGCCTTAATGGCCATCTCTGGTTCTCAAAGAAATAAGGCAGGGAACAAATGCTCCAGGAGAGGCTGAACAGCTGGAGCTCTGCAGACTGGAGGCAGAATGCCAGACTGCATCCCGACACACTCTGCTCCACAACAAGCCTAATCACATCAATCGTTTCAAAGAGCGGAAAACAGATAATACAATTTTTGTTATTCTGCTATATTCTCCTGTCCTTCACTTTTGGGCCCCCTTGGCTCTTTAATGGGTATTTGTCTGGACTTGTATATAAGCTCCTTCTCTTGGCTGAGTTAATAAACTCAAACAGTTGGTATCTAGAAGGGGTTCTCCATCCCAATAGTCCCTCCCAGCTGGCAGTGACAGAAGCCGAGACTGAAGCAACGCGCAGCTCTCCTCTGTGTTTGCACTTTCTAAATACGCTGCTGAAGCACAACTGCACCTCCCAGAGGGACGCGGTCCCAAACAGTAGCGTGGACCTCGTCCAGAACTGGGAAAAGGCCAAGGGCAACACCGACTCACAGAGTTCATGTTTGCACTTTGCTCTGCAGTCAAGCGGGAGCCTTGAGGGAAGGCCTGGCAGCTGCGGGCAGACGAATCAACAACTGACTTTCTGCCAATCCATGGCGCCGGCGGCTGCGTACTCCGGAGGCCGAGCACCCCTTCAGCCCAGCTCTTGCACCACCGCAGGCCAGCACTGCGGCACGAACGGCAGCGCCTGCCTGACGAGCGCCAGCTCTACATTAGCACTTCTGCGGCC
>NW_010397446.1:63990-72573 GCF_000710305.1 Buceros rhinoceros silvestris | reverse complement strand
CACGAACGGCAGCTCCTGCCTGACGAGCACCAGCTCTACATTAGCACTTCTGCGGCCGTTCCATCTCAGGGACACTTATTCTTCCCCGTGATGTTGAAATTAGTTTGCTTTGTCTCTAAAACAAGTGCTCTGAGCACAGACTTGTCTGGTGTCTATCCTGACATGACCAGAACTGGTGTATCTCTACAGCAACAGGAACAGCCCTTCAGTTCCACTCATCCCCTCATCTCTGTGTGGGATGAGCACACTTTGACGCAGACCCACCTCGAACACAGGCATGTCTCTGCACGCCTTGGAGGACAGGACTGAGCAGCATGGGAAATGAGCGGTGACCTCACAGTACCTTCATCTCCGGGCTACCTGTTGGGATCTAGCCGGCGGCAGATGGGCTCAAAGCCTGCTCCTCTCAGCCCTCTGGTGACTCACACAGCAAAATCCGCTTTACGGACTCAGCCTCAGCCCCAGGGCAGGATTAAACTATTGGTGGACAGTTAAACGGCTGTTGTGAAACTGTCCCCTGCCTTCAACCACCATATCGCAGCACTGAGAAATGGCACGAGCTTTCAAGATGATACTAGCCCTGACACAACAGCTTTCTCTGTGGTGCCTGCCACTCCTTCCTCGGGCATCAGGGATGCAGAAGGATGGCTGAGAGCTTTCCATTGAGTTTCAATCTGCAAAAGAATGGCTAATAAGGCAAGAATTGAAGTACAAAGCAAGAGGCAGAAAGAGAAAGGAGAGGAAGAAATAAAATTGCATATTCTGCCTCAGTCTTGAGGCTGCCACTGCTCACCCCCTTGGGCTCAACCTGCAACGAAAGACATTAAGCAAGACTTGTACTCCCCTCAGTGAAGACAACGTCTTCCTCTGTTTTGTACAAGCAACAGAAGCAGCAGAAAATTAGTCGATTGCTGCCATCAGCATCCAGGATCTCTCACAGCTGGGAGTTAAGAGATCAAAGACAGCAATGAAGGAACATTTTGTTTCTCAGTTATTTTATCTCTGCTCTTCTCATATCCTTCCCATCACACACCAGTCCCTTACTGCTGGAGGTGCTGATGACATCTTGCAGCTTATCGACATCAATATCAGGATCAAGAAACCTCTTGGCAAGGGAGGTTTACAAACAACACTGTAAAGATAAAGGTCTCGAGCTCCTCAGGACAGGCGATGAGGATAAGCCGAGTCATTCTTTCTCCACAGTGGTCGAACCTCCTTGAGAAAGGAGGGCTCAGACATCCCTGGCCACATCCCTACAGAAGGGTCCAGCATATCCTCTGGAGCTGATTACAATTGTTTTCCACATCTTCATTAGATTTTCCAATACATTACTCAGTCTGGTTGGACTTTCAGAAGTACTTAGCATTGGCCTATCTCTTCACCTCAAAGTTCACGGGACACTTACTACTAAACGAGACCAGCAATGAATGGCAAATTCCATCTGTTAGCTCCGAGTCCCTAGAGATGGGTCTTGTAATACAAGGTCTGCCTCCTTATTTGTGAATCTACCCTGCAATCGTTCCTTCCCAGATCCTTCTGAACTGTTCTGAGTCCTCAGGGTGAATCCTTCAGCTTCACCATACTAAACCATAGCCAAAAGCATTCCCTGTCGTAAACCGGACCATCTTCTCCACATAGTGACAGTCACTTCTGCAGTACAGAACACGTCTCCCTTGAATCACCTGTGTCACCTCGAAGCAACCCGTACGTTTGTGACGAGCGGTCTACGGCAGCGCAGAGTCACCCACCAACACAGCGTTACTGAGAGGGAGGCAGCTTATGCTTGAGGAAGGTGGTATTTTTATGATTTCTGAAGGGGGTGCTGAGGGCTGTGCATCTTCAGAATAGTCGTCCTGAGGCGCCATTGCTCGCTTGAGTCTCTCCCCTTCCCTTTGTACCTGCCCCACGCAACACATCTGAGAGTTCAAAGCACTTTGGCTTCCAATGAAGAGCAGAGACAGGCTGCAGCACTCTGTCATGTCAGGCAGTAACACAGCACCAAAGAAAGGGCTAATGACTCAAAAATGACAGAGGGAGCAACAGGAAAGTCCTAAGGACATGCCATTAGCCCAGTTCTCTGGAAAAAATGGCCTTGGCTGGACATGTTTAAGCTCTTCCTGAAAGAGGCAGAGCAAGCATTCCAAAGACAGAAGAAAATTTGAAAACTGTGGTTCATACACCTTAGGCCCGTACACCTTGGGATGCTCTGGCACACACGCAGGCATCCTCCTTTCACGAGCTAATTCAAAAACCCTTGCACTTGCCAAATACTTACGATAAAACTTAGCTGTGCAGATTTAAAAGTGCTCGCAAACGATTTGCTGAGAAGATGGCAGGCTAAATTTGAAACCAGCGCTATTTGAAACGGACAGCTGGGCTTGATCTACCCCCTCCCTCCCCAACTTTGCAGCATTTTCTGCCAGAGATCACATTCATCAGTCAGCTGAACCTTGTTCCCAGCTGTTTGGAACATGCAAAAAACAACCTGTGAATCAGGAGTTTTCCAAGACTCAGCAATACGGTCACACCAGAGTTTTGGAATGAAAAGGCAAGGGATGCTGTTCATGTCCTCCTCTCTCTGCAGAGAAGAAAACCAATTACATCTCTTTATAGGAGACATAATTAGTTCCCTTCTTCCCAATGGAGAAAGCCTTTCTCCCCATGAAAAAAAGCTTATATTGCCTCCCACACAAACACGGGACAGACAAAAACCCCACCAGAACGCTGCTGAGGAGGATGCCATGCTGAGGAACCCAGCAGTAACCTCAGAGAGGAGGAACGGCGCCTCTGCTGCGAGGCTCACATGTTGAATCCTGACTTAGGCAAACGTTTTCAGGAGGGAAGTACCCCAGAGATGCTCTCCTTGCATCGAACTCCGTGAGTTTCGATGGAAAGCCTCAGGATAGTAGGGGTACCTGATCATTACATTAACATACGTATGATGGCAGGGACTACATCCCACTGCTGTATAATGTGGGCTTGTGGGAGGATCAGAAGTTTCATTTGCGTACTGCTACCCTTGAGCTCGTGGCTGCACCGGAACAGCCATAATCTCTACTCACCGCCCCTCCTCTGAGCAGCAAACGCGCACTCCAGGTCAAGGATTTGCGCCCGTGCCTTGTGGCTGGACACCATGGGACAGTGCAGCAGCACCTCTTTTTGCTGCTCTGCTGGGCACATTTTGCCAGATCCAAGGAGCTGAGGTGAACTAAAGGCTTTTCTGCAAGGCATCCTGCAGGGCACTCAGGAAAGCTCACTGGAAGCAAGTCTGCCAGGGGAACACAGCAACACTGACAGGTTCCGTTTGTTTCTGAGAGCCTAAAATTACTGCTGGGAGCCGTTCAGTGAGGAAGGCTGGGAGAGCACCTGAGGAGGAATTGTGGGGATGTTAGGACGCCAGCCCTCTTCTCTGCAGAGACCTACCTAACTGTTAGACAGAGCTGAGGTAAGTGTCCCTCCTCGTCAGCAGTCTCAGTCCATCCCAATGGACGACTTGAGGGTTGTCTGGAGGTTTGTCATGTCCTTTGCTATCATTCTGCTGCCCGCATGTTCCTATCTTCAGAGCAGGGTAATGTTACACATCCAAACTGGGAGCCAGCTCCTTACTTTGGAGTGGATTCCTTATGTCACCAGAGAAGCCACTCCAGAACAACCACATTCTGTGGCCCTTTTCTGAGTATTCCTCTTCTGGTTTTGCATTCTTACACCTGCTAACGTTGCTAAATGGTTAACCTTATCTGCTCGGTACTTCATTTTCCTTGCAATTTTCCATGTTCCCTTTGGGGTGGCTGGGGACATGAACTCGTAGAAAATGTTCTACTTTCACTTCAGCAAAGTCTTTAGTCTGCACCACTATCTATATAGTCCAGGGTCTGCCTGCAAGCAATAGGAAGGCAGCAAAGTGATGAAAGGAGGAAAAAATTACCTTGTAACCCCCAGCAAACCTCTAGGAGAGGACCACGTTTATTTGAAAGCTCTTGGTGGCCAATGTGAATGTTTTTGGTGGCCAACCAGGAAGTGGGGCTAGTCCTTACTTCAGACCCATTACACACGGGTTTTGCAGAGCTACGTTTTTGATGAGATTCCTTTGGACGTGCCTTCCTTTACCCACTGCTGTCTCTCTTCCTTCTGTGAGAACAGTGACCTGTTGGAGAAACCTGTGACGTCTCCATCAGGTATAACTTTGCACTCTCCAGGCATACCAAGATCCCTGAAGCACGGTTGTGTCTCTCTCATCCCTCGTCTTGTTCATCATCTGCAATGATCAGCCATGTAAAGCCCACAGGAGAGGTGGCCGCTGCCCACCCACTGAAGGCCTGAGTTTGTCAATTCTGTCTTCCAATAAATGAACAGAAGCTTCACTTCATGAAAATACACACAGGTGAACAGCTCCGACACCCTCAACTCATTAAGGAAAGATGAAGCAGTTCTTTACACCCGAAACAGGAAATAAGCAGAAGAGGAAAAACCCAAAGCAAACAGCCTTCCCTTGGAAGTGGTCTGAACATTTTCAAATAGGACAATGCTGTTTGGAGAGGGAAAGGAAAGGGAGGTGCACAGCCGTGTCCTTTCCTTGATCGGAGCTTCCTCATCCTTTTCCACAATACGGTGCATATTCTCCAAGCCACTGTTGATCTGCTTTAGACTTTAAGTGGAGTCACTTAGACACCAGTTTGCAGCAGGTTCCCTTCTTCTGGGAGAGGCGCCTGATGTTACAAGTGAACCCAGGACCACGAAGGCAAAAGAGGACTGCAAGATTCTACCGAGGCTCTACATCAACGAATGAGTCTGATTGCAAATTTAGGCCAGAAGCCCAGCCTAATTTTTTCTCCCTCATACTGTTTATTCAACCAAGAATGAGTCTGATTGCAAATTTAGGCCAGAAGCCCAGCCTAATTTTTTCTCCCTCATACTGTTTATTCAACCAAGAAGATTTTCAGACAACCTGAGGGGATTGCCTTCATGGGTGAGTGTGCACTTTACCAGAAGTCCTATTTGGCAGAATAAGACCCTTTTATCATAAGCATTTATTACCTCTTTATTATAAGTGTTTTGGTTCTGTTGCCCCTGCCGCATGCTGCTTTTCTTGGCCTTCTGGCTGTCTCCAAGCCCTGTGCAAAGTTCCCTTTCCACAACGCACCGGGGATCTAGCAGACGCATGGACTGTGGCAGGGGAACAACCAGTTTATACCTCCAGCGCTGCCAAGCAGTTTATTGCGCAGCTCAGGAGGGGATATATATACTGTTGTTCCGCTGCAGAAAACCAGGGTGCCTTTCCAGAAATATCCTCCTTTTGCTTGAAACACCACCTGCAGTTTCCAGGAGTGATGCTAAACCAGCAGAATGAACTCAGCAAGGGGTTAAAATAGGATTTGGATTTTATTTTTAACCTGGCCTGGAGAATTCCCTCCTTTCCTTTTTCTCTTCCCCTTATGACACCTCTTTAAATAGAGTTGCTTTTTCCAGTCCCAAACCCACCTAATGCCAAGGGGTCAAGCTCTGTTTCCAAGTCCTTTGTTCCCGGGAGCAGCATGGGGGTGTGAGACAAGTCTTTGCCAAAGCCACCAGCGATTAAGCCATCAGCACCATTACGAGCTGCTGCCTTCTGTGCAGTCAGCTCTCTGCGAGCCGCCCCCAGATCTGCCGCACCAGAGCAGCCCGCCTCTCCCCGGGGGATCCCCCCAGCCAGCTCTGCAGCCGCCTGGGCTCTGCTCCTCACACTCATTAATCACTCGGGATGCTGCAGACACCCTAGGACTGAGGATGTTGTCTCCTCCTTGCTACACAAGGCTTTTCTCCCTTCCCCAACTGCTTTTAAAGGGAAATACTCTTTTTCCCCCTTTTTCTCCTTCTGAGCTGCGACAGAGCAATACATGTTCTGACCTTAAAGGCAGGCAAAAGAGTCACACTGCAGTCCTCACCGTGGCGGTGGCTGGCTTGCTCCTACGCTGATGTCGTTCCAGCAGAGCCAGGGCATTAAAACCTATGCACAGAAGCAACTTCCCACGTGAAAGACCACTCTAATCATCGCAGAGCTGGGCTAAAGACTCTGCCAGTTTCCCACCCGGATATGTCAGGAACACGTGGAAGTGCCAGCTGTTGGGTGAAGCACAGCTGCTATTCTCCTCCAGTCCCTGAGTACTGAACGAAGAGAATCAAACCAGAAGTTCAGAGCTCACTCCACCTCACCCTTAGAGACAGGCATCTTTATCTCTACTCCCTCGAATGCAGCAGAGAGACTTGAGCAAGCAGCCTCTGCCCTTCAAGCTACTGACAACCATAACTGCTTGGCAAAAAACACCAGAAGGGAAGGGAAGTCCTCTTTCAGTGACAGCTATTCCAGCCCAAATACCAGAAGAGGGATGCCAGGCATTCTCCGATCTATGGCACATTCCCTTCTTTCAACTAATTCACAAAAAGCTGAGGGAGCTGCACGTGGCCTGATGAGCTGGTGCAGATCAGATGTGGTGATGTCAGAGCTCCAGTCCTCTGCAGCACCTGCCAAGCACAGACAACAACAGCCCCTGCCCTGTCACGCACTGCCCTCACGGTGTGGGTATTCTGTCCTGCAGGATACAAAGAAGCAGGATGCCAGGGAGAAATGAAGAAAACTGCTTTCTGCAGACTGCCAGGGCAGCTCTGATGCACTCGGGGCACTTCTTTGACCTTCACACGGGGCTTTGCCTATACAACAACTTCACTCAGACCCAGTGAGAGGATTTAATGTTTCCTTGATGGTCACTTCCCCAACACCCCTTTGTTTCCCCCCAGTGACAGCCGAGGCCAGCTCTGGCCAGGCGCAAGGCGAACATCTCAAGAATAATCGTCACCCTTTTCATACTTGGTTCCTTTGTTGTTTCCAAGCAATTTTTCTTTGGGACCCTGGAACAAGCAGTCACCACAGAACGCTGTCGCTCTCGGCTGGACCTGGGGGGCATGTGTGAGTGGGCCAGCTGTATCAAAAAGCATCTGGACACCTTGCTGGGGACTGCTGTGATGCACTGGAAATCAGCCTCCCAGCACCAAAGGAACTTGGTCCAGCCCTTGATATGTGCTAGCAGCCTCTTCCTTCCCAAGAAAAATACTCTTCCAACTGGACCGTAGGGGATTTGCTTATATTAGGATTAAGGAGCTTGCAGCCTGTTCTTAAATGAGTTTTTTTTCCCCCAAAGAGCAATCATTATAATTTTTTAAAAAATCACCATTGAGGAATACTAAAAGGCTTTCTGTAATCCTGCTTACAGTTAGGATTTGTTTCCCTCTGGGAATTCAGGTACTGCCAGTGGGAGCTTCATCACAAGCTGACAACTCCCCCCATCAGGAGTCCCTTACGGAAGGACGCTTCCCTCGGCAGCTCTCCCACGGGCAGCGGCAGGTAATGCCCACGTTTTCAAAAGGTTCAGTAATTTTGGGTTCTCCTGGGGACAGATTTTAAGCTGCTGAACTACCCACATCTAAGATTTTAAGAATTTCCCTTTCCAATTAGGAATGATAGAAAAATTGGATTTTCAGGCTGCTCAGACATTGTAGTTGACTCAGGCTAATGAAAATCCAGCCTAACGATGGAGGTTGATCCCCTCTGAGAAGTCTACACCTAAGCCCTAAGTTTTGGAGGTCCTGAGTGGCTGCTGTGGGGTCCCACTGAAGGCAGGAGTAGTCAGTCTCAATACAGCAAATGTCTTCTACATATTCCTCAAGAGCACCCCAAATTCTGAACACATCTGTAGCATTTGGCATAAATGCACATATAAACCAGAGAGAATGTTAAAACGAAACAAAAGGTGCAAACTCTTTTATGGTACGTATCTACACAGTTCCAAACTTCAATCTGAGGGAGGTTTGCATCCAAGCCCACCCTTGGCATATCTCCAAATAAAGTGATAACGGCCTAAAGTGTGGAGGTTTCATAAGCGGGGGGTTAAAGTTGCACCCATGATGTGAAATGATATCCAAAGGAAGCCATAAAGCTGTCCAAGGGTCTCAGGACAGTCTGGGTTCACTGGGTCTGGAAATACTCTGGAGAACCTCTCTGGCAAATCTGGCATCAACACTGGCTTGCTCTGACAGTGGGCAAGGGATGGGGGAGGCTGAGGTGCTGGTTTGGGATTCAGGAAGTCCAGCTTCACTCTCTGATATTCTGGATAGCTCCTTTTGACCAGGACGGGTTACTTAATCCTCTGTACCTTGCCTCATAGAGAATGGAGACAGCACGATATTTGACTTCTCCCACATTTTTCTGCCCTTCTACAGCTTTGCCTGTTTAGACCATAGAGGCTTCACAGACAAAAAATGATGTTTCCCATGTCACCATTAACTCAAGGTACAGCCTTCAGAGAACGAAGCAGTCAGGGGTGGAGGCTGCAATACGTCATATGGAGCAAAACAGAAGTTCAGCGTGTGCTGTCACGGCTGATCACCCGGTGGTGGTTGGTGCTGGTGCTCTTCTCTACTGCCCTGACTCCACACAAGGACTCAGGAGCCAGCCACTGTCCTCGTGTAAGTCACAGCAAGCAGAGACACTGCATGTCCTCTGAGCACAGGAGAATGCAGGGCCTGGGAGCAGGGAGGGAGCAGGCGGCATTA
>NW_010397446.1:62918-63826 GCF_000710305.1 Buceros rhinoceros silvestris | reverse complement strand
AAAACCAGAAATCTTTGTCATGACAACAGAGCGAGCTGTTAAACCAGACAACAGGCGCAGGGAACGTAAAACCAGGCAGTGCGCTGGGTCTCCTGCTCTCAGCAGGGAGGAACTGGCAGGACTGCAGCACTGAAGGATGGTTTATTTTTAACAGCAGTTTCTAAAGCAGGAGCTGGTGATTTTGTTTGTTTGTCACTTTTTATTCCATCCAATGCTCTAGATGGATACCAGCTCCTTTTGCAAGGTTTCTTTTTTTATTTATTATTGTTTCTTCTTGCAGCAGGGTCTGCGAACGCTATGATAAGTAGAGTGAAAGGTTCACTTCATTTCAGCTGCAGTTTCCTTAAGTGCTTCTGTGTCCCCCGCTGAACTGCCGTTTTGTAACGCTATGGAGGTGGAGCACGCTTTGGGGATATTCCACAGCTCTCCTCTTGCCTCCACCACACCACCAGAGAACCAGTTTTCCTCTCCCTTCCCTTCACCTTTCCTTCCCGTGAGAACCACCAAGAAAGAAAGATGCACCATCATCTTCTTCAGGCCTTTATGCACCAACTAAACTCTTGCAAATCTAACGCATTAACTCAGCAGTTTGGTGCTTCGCTCCTGTCCCTCACCCTTCAGGGTGGGTGAACACAGCTTGCTGCAGGGGAACAGCCACGCGGCAAACGCTTCACACTGTGGATGGGTGTCAGGGAGCACAGGACCCGGAGCCGCAGCTCAGTGGGCTGAGGAAAAAGTTCTGCCAGTTTGTGCCCCTTAATAATGAGCAGTGAGCACAGCGGGCAGGCGTGACTGGGTCGGAGAAAAGAGGCTGCCCAGGAGATTGTGCACCACGAGTGCTGGGCCGTAAGAGGGGTGAGTCAGGCTCTGAATCGCTCTGCTGCTGTCGCGGTTTCGGCAGATGCTGG
>NW_010397446.1:53695-62808 GCF_000710305.1 Buceros rhinoceros silvestris | reverse complement strand
CAGCAGGTCAGGTAAAGGTGCTTTCAGCAGGCCAACAGCAGCAAGCCTGCTGGGGCCCTGGGACGTTCCCGGGCTCCCCTGCTGCTCCACCTACCCTGAAGGGAAGAAGCACTTGTGAAACACAAATCCACCAGCCTCCTTCAGAGTTGGCTGGGCTGGGGGATATCACAAGACTGAGCTGTTTGGCAGATTACGGGGGCAGTTTATTCTGCTGCGGCACTTCCAGAGGTGGCTGGAGGCACTCTGCTGTGGAAGGTCTCAGTTTCAAGCAGGTGCCTTTCGTCAGCTTCATAAAAACATACGTGGAAACTTTTAAAAGACTGATGAAACAAGAGGGAATAAATCAGCAGGACAGAATGACACTGCTCCCTACCCTGCATCTTCAGTACCCAGCAGGATCGCAGGGTTCCCTTTAAAGGACAAAGCATCCCATCTAAAGCCTACTGCAATGAACTCCAAAGACTCTGACAGTCTGACAGCACCAGATCAGGACCCGAGAGACATCTGGACTCACACTGCCACAAACTCTTGGTTGATCTTTCCACATGGAGGTAAGGAGCTAGTACGGAGGGACAAGACTCGGTGCCTTTCCTCTCCCGAAGGCGTAGCTGACCTGCAGCAAGAAGCCAGGCAGCCAGTCCTCTGGGTGCTGGTGCGTGAGGTAGAACACACACGGCTCTTCCCTTCGGAAGCTACACAGAGCTGCAGTGCTGGCAGTAACAACAGCTTGTTGTCGTCAGCTCACGGAGCAGCCACGACGCTGAGAGCAGACGCGGGCAGAGGCAGGGTGCCATTTTTAGGGTTATTCTTTTCCGACTGGAACCGTGCTCCAGCCCCTTGGGAGCTGACCCTTTTCACTGAACTTTCTGGAAGGAGCAAAGGAGCGGAGGTGAGATTCTCAGCCGAGACATCAGAGCCAAGCTGTTCTCTGAACCACTCTTTGTTGCCGTCTCTTCGCAAGCCTGCAGCCTCCGCTCCCTCCTCCCCTTCCCAAAAATAAAGCTCCATGATGTAAAAACACTCCTTTGGGGCTGGAGGTGGAAAAACTAGGACACCACAGTTCGGAAAACGCTCAGCACTGCATGAAATATTCACTATCAACCGAAACAGGTTTACCCGGAGGAGGGTATGATGAAGAGGAACGGGGAATCAATTTCACTGTCCTATGGTTTGTTATTCTGGCTGCTGCTTCTCTTCTCCAAATAAGCCAAGCTTTTTGGAAGCTTCTGTCTGACCCAATTCTCATCCCCTCACTTCTCAGTCCCCCTACCCCTCCTGTTCTACGAGCAAACAAACACTTGTCCTAAAGGCATCCTTGCCCCGACCTAAACACTGCTGTTCACCAGGTCGGGGCTAATAACGTAACGTCGTGACACCGGAGAGAGAAAGAGAGCGCATGTGCAGCCGAGGGACCCTTCACGTGTGCACCAGGTGACAGGAAAGCTCCAGCAGTGTCCCCCAGCCCCTGCAAAGGGCCTTCCCCTTCCCTTCACAGAAACGGCAAGAACACAGTGATGGGCGGAAGAACAAAACAAAGGTTGCAAGAACGGCGATTTCTTTCCTTTTTTCTCCTCACACGTTGCACTTCGGCATCAGGAATGACTCTAAGTACTCCTCTCTAAGTGATACCAAATTTTTGGCACTGTTTTTTGCGCAATGCAAATGACAGGAAGAAGCCTGGAAAACATGGAAAGCAGGAGAAAAGGCTCCGGTGATGTATCAGGCTCATGTGTTCGCATTCCACCTGCTGCAGTGACAGGTTTCAGCACAGCCCCAGCCTGCGGCAAAATTAACTGAGCGATTTTGTGTCCAGGCATACGGGAGGGTCAGCCACATCACCGCTGAGACCATCCCAAGCAACAGCGAAGTGTGCAGTGGGAACAGGGAGAAGATCTGGAGAGGTGATGGGAGGGATGATGTGAGCTAAATCCATGGTTCCCTGTGGCTATCCCGGGATGGGAGATCAAGGCAAAGCTGAAAGGCCCAGGTGGAGCTGTGAGAGAGGAAGACGATGTTCATCTCCCTGGGATACAACTCCCAAACTCTCACAATGCCCAACAGGAACTTAACCCCCCCAGGACTTTCACCACCTGGTGCATTACACATATGGGAAATGGCACATCTAATTTTTTCAGGGCGCTCTCCCAGAGAATGGGGTTATACACAAAGCCCAGCTCCCACACATCGACAGCTTAGAGAGCCACCTCCGAAAGCTGATCTGCACTGAATACATTTTCCGCTCAGCCAAACCCCAAACACGTTTTATCAGACAAAGGAGCTTTTAAAATGATCACCTGCTCCAACGGGCCTTTTCCTAATGGCGAAGAGCGTGCGCGCTCCGTGCCTGCTGCCCCAGCGAACAAGGAGCTGTATCCCCCAAACCCGGGGAACCAGAGGGAAGCTGTACTCACCTCACCGGACGCACAGTACCTTCTCCCACCCTCGAGCTGCTGTTGTACACTGGATGGGGTGTTCCAGGGCACCCCTCTGAACAGGAACTAGCTATGGGCAAACACAGCTGCAGTACGTGTAACCCGGATGTGGAAAGTCAGTCCCAAATTTACCAATGCCAGACAAAAAGTTGGATTTATTCTCTCGGCTGTATCTGGTCTTACAATTTAATTCTTTGTGCTCATAAAATAATTTTTTACGCACTTATCAATTATAATCTTATTATTCATACTTTGTTAAGGCCCCATTTAACACCGTGACTTTGTTTTGATACCTGTAAGAACAAAAATAGACAGTTCTAGTGCCACTGAGACTGGGAAAGCCATGCAAGGTGGAGCTTAGACTAGGGCTCTGGCCAGTCCAGAGGTTTCCCAACAGATGCCAACAGCCACTGCTTATGGTAACCCACTGTCAACCAGAGCAATGATGGATTGAGTCTTCCCTACTTTATCTACCTCTTTTGGCTCCTGGCAATCAGCAAGGACCGCTTGACCTGGAACATCTGTCCAACCGTCTCTCCTTCACTCTTGGATCTAGACTTTATATGCTTTAGGCTCCTGGTATTCTGCAGTTTTGTGATGCGGGTTTTGTTCATTTTAACCCCTGCCTCAATCATTTCACTGATTTCCCACTCATTCTGGCAGGTCATTCCCTGAACACGTCTCTAAACCGGTGTTTCCATGATAGGCCCACAGTCAGCAGCGGGCAGGACAAGGACTCAGATTTCAGAGTACTTGGGAAATGAGATGGTGGCTACCTCCCAGCACCCATTTTTTATCTTTTTCCCAGGAGTTTGCTCCCTTCAAGAATTCCACTCACTAGAATTGGCAGTGTTCTCTGCTCTGTTAAGTGAAATACACAATAAATGATTGTATAAGTTTGTCTTTCTTTTTTCTCTGTAAGGACAAAGGAATCTTTTTCAATTCATTAATGGGAAGTCCCTAAACAATAATGTGTTTGCTCTCTTCACCGACGCTTTCCTAGAGAAGCAATCACTAGAAAGAGGAGAAGAGTCTGTAACCAGTAGCAGATTTCAATGGGGTGAATGGGTGGGTCTCAGGTAAATGCTGGGCCTGGTGGAGATGGGGGAAGAGGACTGCTGGAGCAAAGTCACCGACGAGCTCTATTTACACCAGCGAATCACCTAGAACAGGATCTATTACCTACAATGCTCTGCAACAAAGACCTAGTTATTTTACTACCTGCTGCTTGTATTCGCTTTTAGCAATAAAGTTGGCCTTTTTGATCTGAAAATTTGCTCTTTTAATTACAATACATGAGGACAGTTTGTAAAGGGGGTTCCTCTTGAAGAAGGTCGGCTCTATGCTGTGCTCCTATATGACTGCAGCGGAAGGTGCTGGAGATGACGGCCGCAGGGGAGAGCGCCAGCTGAATTGTTCATAACACCAGGTATTTGAGGAACCGGACATCTTCGCCGTACAGGCAGACCTCTTCAGTCCAGGCTTCTCACCAGGGGAAGGTGCATTTGCTCTCCACACAGTGTCAGGAGTATGAAGAAGACACCCGGCCGCTGTTCCATTCCCAATTACAGACGATCAAAGCCTTACTACCTGCATGGGCCCCTAGGCAGATTGGTTCTGGTGGCTTCCGCGAGGAAAATGAAGAACGCCCCCAGGGGTTTACAAATCGCTTAAAGAGACACTGTGTAATTCCTACATACTCTGCAGGGCTTATTAAAACCCTCCTGGAGACAGCCACGCGCACAGTTAGAGCTGGTTCCAGCAGCACGCAGCTGCATCCCGCGATAAGCCAGGGATGTGGCGCATGGCAACGCGACGGGACTCAGCCAAAACGCCTATCAGAGGGACCGAGCACCACTGGCTTCCCTGCGACGTGCGCTACGCTGACACTCTGCTGGCAGCAGCAAAATTCATGTGGACAGAGCACACCTGGGACAGGGCAGGATTTGGCAGGCAGCTGGAGCTCAGCAGATGTCAGGCGGTTTATGTCCCGGCAAGTCAGTCCGTTTGGCTAAACAGGAGGGACAGCAGCGGAGACACCAACCCTGCTCTCTCCCACCTGCTCCCTGCAGTTTTTTGGGAAGGCCTGGCCACCATTTATTTACTTAAGTATGAGGAATCTTCTCCAAGAGAGGATCTACACCCTTTTGTCTCCCAGCAGGATCATCACTGCATGTTCCACCAGTGACAGCCAAAGGTTTGCAGGTTACCAGCAGCGGTAGAGCTGAGCTGCCTGCCTCCAACTTAGGGCTCTAGGACATTTCATTAGTCAAAATGCTGCAAAGCCTTTTGGGCCCTTGTGTAGCCTAAAACCACAAGAGCTCGGGGTTCTGGGGCAGAAACAAAAAGAGGGGAGGTAAGCAGAAGAAAAAACAGTTTCACCCTTAGGGAATGTTTCAGTGGATGGATTAAGCTTTGACTTACATGGGGCACACCAGAACTGTGTCTCCTAGTTACTGGGCGCCTTGTACTCACTAGTAGCAAGGTAATCTCCGACATTAAGGAGGAACTTGGTAATTGTGCATAAAGTCAGACTATTGCTGCCTGGTTCCTTCTGCATGAAAAAGAGGAATCTCTTTTTAGGTCTGGCATCACCTGATAATAATTTAAGTAATACCTGAAAAGCATCTGAAGTGAAAACCTTGGGGGTTTGTTTGCTCTTCTCCTTTGAGTTAGCACTCCCTACAGGCTGGGAATGATCCCGAATGTGTAGGGCTGTGATACAGCTTCATTCAGGAATTTTTCATGGGATTCTGGTGGAGATTCATTCACGATTCTTGCAGAGCACCATGAAGCTCTCTAGTGAAAAGCTGTGCTCACACAACACGGTACGGGGAAAAGACCTGGTGTCTCCTCTGCCTCTGCCATGTACCTTCCCCTGGCTGCCAGGTACATCACTTGATCCACCCTTGAACTGACTATTGAGCTGGCGACGTTCTGGAGTAAGGATTGTTCCTGACTGCTTGTACACCAGCCCAGTCACACTTCAGCCATCTCTATGCAAAGTAACACAAATAATAATTTCAAAGGCTATCGCCTGCCCTGTATCATCCCCTTAATGTGTTTTAGATTGAAAGGATTCTGGATGAGTAGGTGTCAATCAGCATGCCGAAGGCCAGCCCCTCTGCAGCTGCCCGGGGAGAGCTGTGCAGATAAATAGCTCAGCTATTTCTCACTGGCACACATTGTTCTATGGGATTATCAACGCCTGCTGCAAACTTGGCTTCCAGTGGGTGCCTTCTCTGCAGTCAGTGCGTGTTCACAAAGCCTTTTCTCTGCAGAAGGTGTTAAGAGCACTGCTTACAAGTACTATCCCCAGTGTTTGCATTGTCATGGGGATTTCTGCAGATGGCTCATGGTGATGACTGTTAGTAATTTATTACCATTCCTCGCTCCTCTGTGCAGCCCTTTCTATCATTGGCCCGCCTCTCCTTTACCCGTAGCAGACAACCTGCAAGAAGCCTCGGTGAAGGGGGGGATGCTCATCTGAATGAGATGGACAGAGCACCTCAGGCAGCAGCACAGCCCAGGGGCAAGTGACAACGCAGCCTGAAGTCACACACGTCAGCCCTGGCTTAGACAAACTGGCACCCGCCGCCAAGATAAAGAGCCTGCCTCTGAATTCAGCAGCGTCAACTGTCACAGCGTTAAAAAGGGATGGAGGGAAGGGGCCGGGGATGGCACGAGCTGGTGAACACATGCAGGTGAACCAAACTGGTCAGATAAAAAAAGCCGACACGGCCGGTACTTGCTAAGCAGACTCCAGTACCGCAAGCTCTGTCCTGCTGACCTTGGCCAATGATTAATGTTACCTCAGAGCATATTCGGGTCTGCTCATGACATGAATCCCTCCGGACCGCAACTGGGAAAAATGCTGCTCAGGCTGCACAGGGCAGTCTGGGAGGAGGGGACTGAATCACTATGGCCATTTACATAACTTCATTTCCGGCTGAAGTTTATCCCTGAATTTCACGCTGTGCAACTTTCCTTCTCTGGACCAGGTACCACACCTCCCCGCTGCAAAACCAAAGGGCACATCCGAGTCAGTCACACTGCTGGAAGAAAGCAGAGGAAAACGAGGGTGGGGAGAGGAACTGTCCAAACACGCAGGATCTTTTCTTAACCTGTTATTCTTCCAGACAAGTTAAGAGGCATCCACCGAGCTATCCGCAAAGAGCCCGGGTCTTAGTTTACCACGAAAATTTGCATGGCGTGAGCTGTTGAGAGATTGAGGACCTCAATGAGAGAAGCTGGAAGGACTGTGGTTGGGAAACAGCAGCCTGGAGCTACAGGACTGATGTCATGGAGAGGTTCCTCACCCAGAGCCTCATGCAAGCCACAAGAGAAGCTGTCTGAAGGCAGCTGGTGCATCTCCGGACTATGGTGTGCCCAGCTCTAGTGAAACCACAAACCAAACAATCCTGCCAGAATATTTCAAAGGAAATAGCAGCCACTGGGACTGAAACTGCCTTTTTACTTGCTCTCCTTCATGAGATTTGCTTTCACACACCAACAGCTGTAGTCCCCTCCTCCTCCTTCTTCCCTTTTTTACATCACAGTTATAGGTAAATTGTAGAGAACTGAGTCTATTGAGTTCTGCCCAACGTATTTCCCATTCATCTCATAGTCTCCCAATATTCCAGCAAAATCAGGGATGCCCCAATGAGGGAAGATCAGATCTTTAAAGAATACACTAAGAAGAGCTGTCCCAGCATGAGCACAGCAGTCACTCACTAACTCCAGTCACAGCTGGCCACAACTTCCCATTCAAATACGGCATGTGCCTGCCCTGAGACAAAACCTGAGCGTGCTCTTCCCTAGGGACCGCTGCCACCAATTTCTGTCACCACTCTCCACGAGCACCTGGGCACCAGCTTATTTACACCGGTTGGCACTTCCAGTCATCCAGATCCTTCATATAATTCATAAGCCTAAAGCAGTAAACACCCACCTTCCTGCCATTTATATCTTTCCCCAGGAGAGCTGAGCTCAGACACAGCATTAAGGTTTCTGCTTTTTACCCAATTTTCCAGCTGGGTTAACTGAGGCATGCCGAGGTCAAGTGACTCGCCCAAGGCCACGCAGTCAGCTGCTCAGCCAGCAGCACATCCCAGGCGCTGCTGTCCTGCGGACTTTTGCTGCAGCCACCGGACCATGAGGCTTCCTTCCCTCTGAACTGTCATCCAGAGCACACACACACCAGGCTGGAAGAATCTTTGTGACTTCCAGCTCAAAGAGGCACAGGAAGGGCAGGAAGGGAGCAGGAGGTGGTATGGTGGGGATGGAGCTGTAATGAGGGCAGGCGCAGGTGTGAGGATGCTCATTCAGGAGACAAACAGCTGCTCCTGGTGACAGACAGAGCCTATAACTGATTCGCTTTAATGAGAACGACACTTATGTATGCATCAGAGCCTCAGACAGGCGCAGCCACGCAGCTGGGTAAAGATGTGCCTTTCCCGGCCCCCAAGAATGGTGAGTGTGAAGGTGAAACTGGGTCTAGGTTGTGCTGGGGCCTCTCCCAATGGCTGACCACAGCTCGCAGGAAAAGCAGCTCCCACGGAGACGAGAGAGAGGTAGAAACTGCATCTCACTGCAGCCCTGGGGTACTGCAAGAGAAAACTTCACAGATGGCGCTCAGAGACTTCTCCTGCCGTTTGGGAGAAGCCCAGCTATATAGGTTCCTCTGTTTATTTAAAATACAGAGTAAGATGTGTCAAATAAAGAGCAAAGTGGCAACACCATTGAAGCCAAACCGATTCTGCTCCCAGCAGCACTCCCCCACACACACCTTATTCAGTCTCCTGGGGATTACAGATTACAGGAAACATTCTGTTCTCTCCTTAGGATAAATAACCTTGTGGACCAAAACCAGGAGTAGATTTACTAGAAGATGTAATTGCAACCGCAACCCTAACCCTGGTGTTCGCCTGATGAGCGCCTCCCGGTGTGCTTTCTGTGCTCCCAGGCACACAATGTAGTTGCCGTCAAACGGTTGCACTTATTAAGAACTGGGAATGTGATGAGATCAGACTCTGAAAATTATGATAAAAGACCACTCATTTTACAACTGAACCTTTGACTTTGCCTTTGATTTCCTGTGGGGGCTGGATTTAGTTTTGAGAAGTAGGGTTCTTTCTCCTCTAGAATTTACAGGGCCAAACACTTTCCCTCACATCTACATGTCTAGTACCTTTGCTACACAAGAAAGCAAATTTTAAGAGATAAACATTCTCAAAGAGAGTGCAGTGTCTTTTCCCATTTGGCAGAAGTTTGAAAAGGTTTGAATTAATAAAATCTACGACAAAAGCAAATTCTTGGTCCAGCATGAGGTGTTCTACACGTGGAGCTAGTTCTGAGGTGCTCCGTCAAGCTCACGTTTCAACAGCTGCTCCAGCTAGTTTCCTTATCTACACAAGCCCTATAGGCAACCTCACAGAATTTCAAACAAGCCACAGGAGAAAGATTATTCTTGCCTGCCACTGTGCCACACCAGGGATTAAAATAGGCACCTGAGAGCCAGGACTCCAGACAAGTTTCTTCAGAAAGGTCAAAAAACCCCTGCAACCTTCCCCAAAACCGCTGAGGGGCACAGTGAGGACAGGCTGCTAACAGCGCCCTCTTCCCTCCACTGATCTGCCAACCACACCCGCGTCCACGTACTCACTGCCCTCCTTCTTTTAG
>NW_010397446.1:34696-53564 GCF_000710305.1 Buceros rhinoceros silvestris | reverse complement strand
AGCAGGATCGACACAAACGACCCCTGTGCCTGTGCCTCACCCACTCCCACTCCTGTCCCACATAGCAATTTCAACCCCAGATACGGGAAGCTGAGGTGCCTGGTGGGCCTCTCTTCTGCCAGCTCTGCAAAAGGAATAGCCAGGAGCAGAGTGAGGATGTTGATATCTGAAACCACCGCACCCACTTGCTTAGTGATGCAGGAGGCCAGAGCCCCTCGCCCCACTCGGTGGGCACAGTGAAGAGCAGGCTCTGACTGCTGTCAGCTAAACTGGAGTATAAGGAAAAAATCTGGAGATTGTGCCTTTTCTCCCACACTCAGCACTCTTGTCTTGGGCAGAACATCCTTAAAAACCATACGTTGATTTAGCACATTATGCATCTCTAAGAGACAGAGAAGAGCTGAGAAGGAGAAGTTTAAGACATCATGACAAAGCCAAACGCCACCAGAAAGCATGAGATGGCAAGAAAAGAGACCCCAGTTCCTTCTAAGCTGCACAGTCCATGAGCTATGAGGGAAAACGTCAGCCCCTCCTCCTGATCAAGACACTTGTCCTTCACACTACACAGCTATTTCTCCGTCTTCAGTCCTTACTTCACTCAGTGTTGGCTGTGAAACAGTTAAAATAACAGAAAGAATTAAAAAGAAGCAAGACCAGGGCTATGACTCAGATCAGCAAGACAGGGCTTTGGCAACGACCCCTATGTGAACGCACTACAGCCCCTCTGACCACCCACTGCCACCTGCCTCGCTCCATTGTCCTAACGCGGGTCCACCCTGCCACAGAGCAAACCGCGCTGGGAGAAGGAGTGAGGACAGGAAGGTGATATTGCCACCATAACCACGTGCTCCACAGCAGCCTTTCCACCTTCACTGAGCTCACATGTGCTTTTTATTTGTTTGGCTGCTATTTTTGTTAGGAGATACTTTTGAGTGAGTGACACAAAACACTGTGATATTGTAGGAATAAAGTGCCTGTTGACTATGTCTGTGCCCCTTCTAAAGATGTCCTGGCAAAGATGCTTTCTCCTTGTCTGAGGGACTGCATTATTTTCTGTGCACACCCACTACTTAGGGGGGAAGAGGAGCACACACTGTTCAGCATTTACCATGACAACCTCTGCTCTCGCCTGCTTAAAAAAGTCACAGCCAGCTAATGAGAGGGTAACCCCCGTAACCAAGATAACAAGGGACAAACTAGAAGCAGAGAATATAAACCAGCAGCTACTACAAGCGGTTATGGTAGTAACGTGGTTCTGCAGAATTGCCTAATGTCCAGGGAGTCACTGAAATACTGACAGACGGATTCATGGAAGCTTCAGTAAATTCACGAACCAGACCCTGCTCATGAACTTGGCACCAGAAACCAGATGGAAATCTACCGTCAAATCCATGTGAAATGAGTATCAAAACCAAGGTTGCTGAGGAATTCGCTTCAGGGAACTCTGGTCAGCGGGAAAGACAAAAAAGGCACTTTCTGTTTCACAGTTGTTCTATCACCAGCACGACTTAAAGCCCCAAGTGGACCTGCCCTACGTCACACGGCGGAGGGGCCATTATAACCAAAACCGTGTCCTGGTTGTGTCTCACCCACCGCCAGGCACAGAGGAGGTTCTGCTGTACAGAGCCCTCTAACACCCGGCAGCAGATCTCTGAAATGAAGATGGAAACCAGAAGGGGAAGTCTCACCGAGGGAAAGCATCATCGCATTTCCTGGAAGGTGGGTGCTGGCAGGAAGGGTCCTCAGCAGCACATCTGGACTGCACACAGTTCCCTGGGGCAGGTAACCGGCCGCTGTGATTCCCGGGATAGCACAGCAGTGGGAGCAGATTAGGGTCGTGCTGGCAGAGACCGAATAACTCCTGGAAATGAGATGCCAGGCAGCAGACAGCAAAAGGCAGATGACGGCCCCTGAAGTGCTTCAGATTGGAAACGACACCCTCCTCTGCTGGGTGAATAATCGTTTGGCTTCCATTAGGAATCCTCTCCACTTCCACCACAGTTCCACCGACGTACAAACAATTCCCTTTTTAACATGGAGAGTTCCTCTCTCCCCTAATGGTCTCGGTTTACCCTTGGTGTCGAGGCAAAATACCCCCTGCCTGCTGGTTATACAGTCAAGAAAAGACAATAACGAAATGGACTCAAACAGACCCAAATTCTTCAGAGATTAGCTCCTTCCCCTGCAAAGCGCCTAACACTTTCTCAAGCACCAGAGTTTCTAGCTCCAGACCTCAAAGCAGTCTTTTCAGAAAAGCAGATGTGAATTCCTAAGGCTCCTTGAAATTCAGACAGGTAAAATTTCCGTGGACAGTCTGCAAGCAGGGAGGGAAATGCTGCAAAGAACCGAAGTTGGAAGCTTGGAGCACACTCATTCAACTGACTGGTAATTTTACATGCCACTATTTAAGTACCCAGCCATGAGATAACGCTGGTATCTCCCAAGGTTAGGGAGCCTTCAACATTTGAGGACAAATGACTTGTTCAAGGAGGTAACCCTCTGATTCTGTGTCGGAGCAGAGTGTTTTTAAAAGTGACGACTGTATTTGAACATCCAGTCTGAGATCTCGTCACAGAAGGCAGTTTTTGGACTGGGTGACCAAAATGTACGACTCAACAACTTCTGTAGAGAAGTCAGGCTTTCAAGGCTGAACTCCCTGGAGCTGGCCACCATCCTAAGGACCCAAATAAGTTTCCAAAGCTCCAAACAATAAAGAAACACAGGTGCTAAGAAGGATGATTTGCCACTAAGTCCAACTTTATTCGCATTCCAGAGACAGAGGGACCTCAAACGCCGCTTTTATAGGAGCATTTTTTCAACAGAGGCCAAGTGAAAAAATAAATGACAACTAACCATCAACATCATGTGTTCACTCAGCGTAGCCAGAATGAAATAGATACAAAGAAATTAAAAATAAATTTCAAATGGTATAAATTAAAAGCTGCCACAGAAGGTATGCAAATTGCACGCCACAAGGTCTTGTTTTTTGTTTACAAAGAATGTGTTTTCAGTTTGATGGAGAGGCATCATTACGGAGGGAATCTGAGGCATTTTAAATCGCAGAAGCACTCATTAAGAATTCATTTTTAACAGGAAGACTGGAAAAAAATTAAAATTAATGAGCAAGCTGAAGTGGGGGGGAACTTTGGAGATGACAGCTTCTTGCTAAAAAAAGACACACTTGGTATCAATCACAAGCGGTTCACATACATGTACAGCAACACACAAGTTTGAGAAAACTCAGTGTTGCTCAACCATCAGTGTATTCTTCAGTTCCCTGGCACAGTAAAATAAGGTTTTAATTTCTCCTCCTGTAAAAAATGCTGTTTCTTTTAAATGCTCATATTCTTGATGAAGGGTTTTGGGGGATGCTCTGGTTCAGGCTTGCTATAAGAAGTGATCACTACACAGAGGAGATGGGGGCAAGCCTCTGTTCGCTCTGGATCACTTGATCTAGATTAAAAAAACCTGAGGCTGGTCGTGGAAGAGAACAGGTTAATCCAACCTGAACCGCCCCTGGCAGTGGTAGTGCCAAGGGCATCCCGGGCAAGCCTCAAACGCCCGAGACAAAAAGGAGCAAAAGCAGCAAAGCAAAAGTTACTGGAGGGAAGCAGGAATAACAATGGGAGTTGCAGGAAGACATTGGTGGGGATGAGCATTTGATTTCAATATCTCATTTCACCTAAGAACGTGGCAGATCACTTCACGCTAAGCATCTTTCCTACTAATGTGAAGTGTGATACTCCTCTGATTTGACCCACTGCCCATAGTGAGTTGTTCTTCTAAGAGCAGCAGCCTTCTAAGCCTGCAGGAGAGGTGCCCTGCCCGGCAGCCCTGAGCCCAGCCCTGCTGAGGAACACTCTCCTGAGAACCATGTCCGGGGCTGTTCCACTGGAGCCAATGGAAAGGCTTCCTCCGAATGTCGCGAGCTGTGCATCAGGCCTAGACACAGCCCAAGCTCATTTGGAGGGTAACTAAGGAATCTCCATGCTGGGCAGAGATGTCTCAGCCAGCTCCAAACAAGCTGCCTTAATGAGCCCAGGCTGAGTGTGCCCGAATCACCGCTCCGTGCTGCTGGCCCCACAGGGCACGTTCAGAGCTAAGGCAGGTGTCTCTGCGTGACCCTGCACTGCACCATGTAGACGTACCCCGGCTGCTTTGTGGTTTCCCTCTGAATTTATAGCAGCAGCCACAGAACAGGCAGCTGACAATTATAGGATAATTTCATGTGAATATTTGTCCCTTTAAGGTTTGGCATCTTCAACAACCATATATGAAAACAGGTTGAAAAGACTGCATGGAAGTTCTCCTTTAGGACTCGGCTGACCCAAATACACAGTTCTCTTGCTCTGAATTCCCCTGTACGGCGCAGGGAGGAGAGACAGACTGCTCTGTTTTCTCTCTCTTTTTTTCCTCCTCTCCATAATGCTGCATTGCAGGACCCGATTTTCTGATTATCATGCAGTATTTTATTTTGATTGTCCTTTCCTCAAATTAAATGATCTGGTACTCTCAGGATAATCAGGGAAGAGCCATCTCCTGCTCTGGGGGGAGGTGGTGCCTTTCTGTAATAGGTGAGCTTAAAAGCACACGCACAGTCAGAGAAGCGGTTGCACTTCAGGGCGCTGCCAGTGTGACTGTATCAGACAGTGGCATGACAACGTGCAACTAAAAGAAGCTGTGGCCACAGAAACCCTGACCATCAATGCAGTGACAGCATGAAAACACAATTTTCACTGCTCTAGCTTGCCTTGCGTAGGGTGGGGGTAAGCAGCGAGGCTGTGTTCCTAACAGCGGTGCTGTGCTGCCGTTGCGTAAGTATTTTGACGGTGCGGCTGGCACAGCTTTCAAAAAAAACCTCCTCTTGCTGCCTATTGTGTATTCATAGACAATTCTGCAGAGCCAGTAACACAAACAAGGTTTTAACACTCCTATCAGCCTTGCAGAGTAAGCACAGCCATGCCAGAAGGAGTAATACCCACTTTGGTTCCTGTATTGTCAATAAAGCTGATCAACTAACCTACGGGGGGAGAAGCTTTACCTTCAGGAATCTTTAACAAGTGCCTGAGATTCTGAAAGCAGCTGGCACATATCTGATCTACACGCCATGGAAAGGAAAAACAAACAGGAAAATCTAAAATACCACTGGTTTTCACAGACAGAGTCATACTGCAAAACTGGCTCCTCCAGCTCCTCAGGAAACCTGCACGAGCACTTAACAACAGCAAGAACGTTCAAGGTCAAAGGCAAGCTCTTTCTGGAGATAGTTGCTTTGTGGCTGTAGTACTCACTCTGCGGAGCAGTGCCTGTGTTGCAGATGAGGTGACTGGGAGATCCCTAAATCAAACGGCAGGCTCTGGGAACAATGGACATAAATAAGAGCTTTATGGAGCCCTATGTCACAACTCATACACGAGAACAGGAAAGCTGGGCATTGCGCTGCTTTGACGAGTCCCTCTTCATCAGCACCAGGCGTACTCTTCCCGTTTCAGTAAAGTATGCTGACTCTAGCTTTCAAGACCCCAAACCAGCTGAGGGACAGGAAAGCATGTGACCCCACATCAGTACAAAAAAGGAGGAAAAGGCAGCACTGGTTGTAGCTTTCTCCCACCAAGCCAACTCTTGCTGGCTCCTTACTGCAAGAGCTTTACCAAAACGCTAGAAGAGCACGACAACAGTCCGTAACACTGTGGATACTTCCCACGTATCCACATGTTTCTGGCTGGAACTCCTGAAGTTCCATCTTGACATGTTTCAGGATCAGCAGAAAGTCAGAAGGTATCCGAGAGGTACAAGCTTTGAGGTCTCCAAAGCACTGGGTTGAAGTCCCACAGAAGCGTAGGGGACCGCTCCCTCTCCAGCCTGAGCTCAGGACTCCACCGAAACAGAAAGCACTGTCCTACAGTAACAAAAAGCGTGGCTGTAGACAGTGGGAAGCTCTGCAGATAAAAAATGACCTGGTTTTGGCATCTGCTTTGTTTAGTTTTCCTATGAAAAGATATATTGGGCCAGACTGCGAGTTATGCAACCTGCAGTTACTCAGCTGTCGACTGGCTTCGGCTGAAAACATCCTCAGCAGAGAATTCCTGAGCTCCTTCACACCGTGCAGAGCAGAGATACAACAGAATGGAAGAAGGGACTGGTCTCAGGTTAGTAAATGAGGAAGAAAAGCAACACATTAAAGAAAATCCAGCAGAGGTAAACAAATGGTCATGAAACTTCAGAAGAACACAGTTTTCCACCACACCGGGACTCTCACCTGAGATGGGACTGCCACACAAAGCCCCAGAAGGAGAAAAGCCTTCTGGTAGCCCAGTTAGTCACTCACAGTATTTCTGACATTGTTGTGCCATGAAGAACTACTTGGAAAGTCTGATCTGTTATTTGCACCAAAAAAAAAAAAAAAAAAAAAAGGCAAAGGCTGAGACCGGATGTTAATGAACAAACATGCCTGTACGGTATTTGCACCAAAAAAAAAAAAAAAAAAAAAGAGTAAGGCTGGCAAAAAAGGATGAAACAGTCTGTCAGTTAAGTGTGTCATTTGTTCAACTTGTACTGGAAGGAGAATGAGAAGGAAAATCATGGAAATTAGCTGTGGATGTGCTACCAGACTGTAACCAGAGCCTGGGGTGAGACAGGGAGCAGATTTTTCCTGTTCCTCAAGGAGACACAAATACTGTAACAAAGCCATTTCAGCTTGCCTGGCACCTTGCTCTCCAAAATCAAGGCAAAAGCAGAATCACTCTTCTCCATACCTGAAACATGTAGGGTCTTGCCACCAGCAGCCCCAAGTTTTCTGAAGTAACAAATACAATGCTGCAGCCTAGGAGTCCTAACGTGCAAACAGAAAACAAGCCCTGCTTTCCACTCATGCTAATTTGTCATCACAGGGATGGTGATGCACTTGCAGATACTTAGGACAAGTTTGATCACAGGACTGGGGAACTGCAAAAGCATGGGAAGAGAAAGAGCACAAGGTTCAGAGGCTAAACTGTTCCGGAAAGAAGAAAGTTTAGCCTTTGTCTATGATTAAGTGGATGATTCTGCAAAGCTGGGCAGGTATCAAGAACTGGTTAATTGAGGGCAGGAGAGAGTTAGAGTACAAAGGGAAAACAGAGCAGTCAAGGGGAGAAAAACAGCTGCCACAGAGTCTGTTTTCCCTTAGGGTTTCTAGTTACCATTTGAAGATAAATACACTTTTCAACCAACCTGTTCTGTGGAGCTAATTCCCTGGAAGTGCTGGGAATCCACTAACAACACTGCTGCCTGAGCGTATGTTTGGGAGCTGGTGTCTGTACCCACGCAGTGTCCTGTCAGATTCTGTACCTAATAAACCGCCCAAGGACCCAGCAGTGACGAAAGCATTGCATGTGTATATTTACTCCTCCCTCGGACATCCCAAAGCAAGCGCTAGACTTACCGGGATGTGCGTAACAGTGGAGACGAATTAAAGGCAGGCTTCTATTCAAAAAGGGCTGAAACCTGCCACCTTAGGAGGACATCGGCCCCTCTGAGAGAAGAATGGGATCTTTGCCACCTCCACAGTTTGCTCCTCTGGAGGCAGCCACATGTCCTCCCCAGGACGTACGCACAGCATCAGGTATAATCTGCTGGGGATGTTTTGTACTGCAGCATTGGGAGTCAAAGCACTGTCCGCGTTACCTGCGTACTGCTTGGTCAGAGACATAATTTCTGAAGTATCTGCACACATTCACAAACAGCTGATTAAAACCCATCCTAGCTCGACTCTGGTTTTCTGAGCCGCGCTGTACCAGCAGGCCCATGGGGTGAATTCCAGTCTACGGGAAGAGACTCACTGATGAAGCCATGCAGTCCATGCCCGTTGGTGCTTTGGGTGAGACGTCAAGATCCCACGGAAACCTCTGTGTTTCTTCTTGCATCACTGTGGCACGCAGAGGGAGGGAGGTGCCCGGAAGCAAAGAACATTTAGCATAATGACTCAGATGGGTGGTCAGCAGCTTAAACCAGCCACTTGATGTTACTATAATGAGGATTCAGTTTAGCAGTTGTTCTGCATGCACAGAAATCCCTCCCATCCCCAGGAAATCACTTAAAAATAAAATGAACAAAAATCAAATCATCTGTTTGAGAAGAAGAGGGTTATGGCTTGGAAAATGCACATAATGGATGGAGCAAAAATGCCTATGGGTGAGTAGAAGTTATTTCTCATTGCAAGAGGATCAGGAGCTCTGAGCTCTATCCCAGGGATGACACAGCATAAATAAAACTGCAGGGCCAAATTCAGACTGGTAGAAAACAGCTACAGTTCTGCTAAACCCAACAGGAGTGAGTAGAATCCTCTTAATGTAACTCTGAGCTTAGGCCGGTATGTCTTATTCACGTTTTGAGCCCCAGAAGTCTTGCTTGAGAATGAGCGAAAGCTATTTGCACTCCATCAGATGCCACTTACTCACCCGGCAACAAATACCTGTTCTATATTGTCTACTAAATTGATTTAAAAATTCCTATCCAGCATCAATACATTCTGATGCACACAGGAGCAACCTTGACCTTCCAACTACTAGATCATTAGCTTCCTGAATCTCATAACCAAAATAAACTCATTAAAACGTATTCTCAGGAATATGGCTGGCTCATAAAACCCTGAAACACATTCTTACCTTGTACAGGGTTTAAGTATAGGCTTTAAGGTTAGGATATCTAAACATCTGTTATGCATTAAACCCACTGAGACGTGACCTTTTTGCCAGGCCTTGAATTCTTCAGTTCTCCTCAGATCTCTCGCTTCTGGTACATTGTGTGCTGCGGGTGTAGGTATTCATAGTCCTGACCGTAAGAATAATGATTGAGCTGTTGATGTACACTGGTTGGAACACTGTAACTTGAAAAATTCAGATCTGGATATGTGAACAAGGGAGCTGATCATTCTGACTGGCTATTAACAGCATGTTCTTTACATCAGGCTGTGTTAAATTCTGTATTCGGTCACACTGGAGGCCGCAGAGCTGCTATCAAGACATGATGTCAGGATGTGTGGCATCTTATTTCAGGTTAAGAGCATGCACAAAAGAGACCCCAGTTTTGCGTAAGTTCCACAGGCTTTGAAAAAAGGGTAAATGAGGAAGTTATCAGGCATGTGGGTGTTAGTAGACCAGAACTAAACCTGAACTGTCTGAGGACACAGAACTATCAGAGGGGTTATAACTACAGTAGCTGTAAAGAAGGACGGCCGTGGGGTCGTCTGAAGAGAGGTACATAGAGACCCAGCATCAAAACAGGAGACGCAAAATATATTTGCAGTAGTAGCAGACAGTTACAACAGTGGGGAGGAAGAAATTAAGGATAATATGAACAGTATTGCTGTTCAAAGCAGAGAGAAACTAAGCACCTCTAACTGGATCTGCACCTGGAAAACAAGTGGAAGAGAAATAGAAACTGTAATGAAAGGGACAGCTGGAGAGATGATATCAGAGGATGGAGGTCAAGCCTCTGTGAGAACCAGCAATTTGAGAGAGTGAGAAATGAAAGAGTCAGGAATAGCTCAGACCTCTTCAGAAGTGCAGTGAAGGTATGTCAATATATTCATTGTTTCATTGATCTATTGTTTCATCTGGTTGTTCCTCAAACTGTACTTACAGAACTTTATCTATACTTAAAATTCTATTTATACCTAACACTCAGATCACAGAAATTCAGTAATTATGTCCTTTACTCTGGCCCACTGCATCTATGACCCCACTTGCAGTGTTCCCTCCTACAGCGAGCTGCAATGTCAAGCCTTTGGGCAGGCTCTTCAAAAGCCTTTCTCCACTGCCTGCCAATGTGGTCGCTCTCTTGGTTGTATTCAAGCCACAGATGAGATGCAGTCGTTACCATGAGTTCCTTCCGGCAGCTTCAGCCCCAGAGTCCCCTCAGCACAGCAGCCTCTGAACCAGAGCCCTAACCCTCCTGCATTACAGCTACTGCTGTAACGGCTTTTGTCACCTGCTGAGATCCCCGTTCTCTGTATGATAGCCTATCAATTCTTGGTTTTACTCATCAATTTTGTTTCTGCTGCCTTTCTCATACTAAATTTTCCTGACACAGCTCTTAATTTCACTGATTGGTTGTTCCTACCAATGAGGAGGCAGCAGCATTCAGTACTGTCTCCACGGTTGTCCAAGACGTTTTCTCGCAACTCCTGTAGATTTCTTTTAATTGTTCAGTCTTCTTTTGATGCCTGACATGAGTTTATTCATTCCTGAATGTGACAGCCATGAATAGCTGGACAATCTCTCTTCTCAACACCTGCAGTGGGGTCCAGGTTAGACATTAGAGGTTAAATGCTAGGAGTGTGATGTAGCACCGGAACAAGCTGTCCAGAGAGGCTGGTGAATCTCAGTCCCTTAAGGTTTTCAAAACCAAGCTAGACAAAGCCATGGCTGACACATGTCAACAGCAGTCCTCACTCCAGTGGGAGGATGGACTATGCAAACCCTCAGAGGTCCCTTCCCACCCTTATTTCTGTGATTCTACACATTTGTCCAATATTTCGCCCCTGTAACAATCTGGCTGTCTTAGATTTCTTCGCCCTTGATGTCTCCTCTCCTTCTCAAGCAGTATGTCACCAGCTGCAGTCTTGACAGTTGAGAGTCTGAACGCTGGTTCCATTCGTATTGCGACGCATCTGCAGCCAAATGGATGCAGAGCGACGTTGAGTCATTGGTACCTGCCAAAAAGGCTGACAGGTTGCCAAGTGGCAGGATGGCTCTATAAGCTACATCCCCTCTTGCTACACAAGCAGCAAGCACCAGTTACCCAGCACTGTGCAGTCGCTGGTAACTGGTACCGCTCTCTCCTCAACTCTCAGAGCAGAGCTTTGACCTAACAGTGTTCTCACCACTATTGGCCCTGCTCAGTCATGCAGGAGGCACAGACACTTTTCTCCCCAAAGTGACGGCTTTACAGTTAAACAGGTCTCCGAGGGGGTTTCAGTGTTATAAGCAGCACTTAGATACGTTTCTACCTGTTGCTGGGCCCAGACGGGGATATACTGGGAGTATTCCCGTACAGAGCAATTGGATCTGCAACTGGCACCTCACTGCTGCCCAGAGGGTTTGGTACTCCGAGGCATCTCCACAAGACTCCCTAAGCTACGTTCCTGTGTGGCTGCTGAACTCACAACTTACCCCCTACATAAAAAAGAAGGGAAAACGGGATCCCAGATGATGGTGAGAACAGCTGTGGGCCACTCTGTCCTGTGCCCAGCAATCTCACCCCTGTGCTCTTTAGTAAATGTTATTATTTTCTGGATTTGATAAATCAGGGATTGATTTGAGAGGTGGAAACGAGGATAAAATGAATCTCTAATACCTAGGGGATAATACACACTCTCTTGCTGTTCGCATCTTTACTTTCTGCTGTGGAAGTGCTGCAGTGGACAGAGAGACAACAGGAGGTTAGCAAAGGACAGATGGGATTTAGGAAGGAAATTCAGAGACAGCTGAAGGAGTGAAGAGAGGAAATTCATCAAAGAAAAGTGATAAGAATATTAGACTGAGGAGATTTACTTCAGTGTATTAGGAAGGAAATATAGGAAGAAAAATCTCCTAAAAAGAACTTTATGCTAAAGTATTTCACAGTGGGGGAAATCATGCTGCCTCTATTGACAGCCAGTGCTTTCTGCTGGACCATCTCCACATGCAGATTTTTGTCCGTGGAGCAATAGTAAATCCCAGTTTAGTCCAAGGATCCATGGTGACAGGTTTCTGACAGTGTGACCGGACTTCCAGGACACCATAGAAAGGAATCTCTTAGCAGTTCTTGTAGGACAGCTGCATGTGTATCATAACTGTCGAAAACCTGCTTCAGGACCCATGGGAAAACTAGTGACACAATCCCCATCTCCTGGTGTGTTTGTTATGACAGTTTTTGTATATCCCGGTGACTCCTCTTCACTTTACATCTTCTTGGTTACTCATACAGAGCTGTACGGAGGGGTACAACAAGCCATTAGAACTGGAGGACTACGCTAGGACACACACCCCATTACAAGGCAGGAGCATCCCTTACCAACAGACGTGAGATGAAACCAGGTGTTGCTCTCCTGTTTGTACATTATTTATTTCCTGTAGCTATGCCTGTGCCTGGGAGACACAGATGACAAAGAATGTTTCTGTCTCGTGGAGCAACAGGAAGCCAAAAACTAAGAAACCCTTCCCAGAGCTATGCTCTTGTGTTACACCTTGCACCAGCTGACACTGCTCACCGCTTTCCTACTGAATGTACAGAAGAAGAGGCCCTTGTGAGACCTGCAAGCGATGTTTCTGCCTGTGGTACATGCCAGGAACAGGACCAAGTGATCCTGTTTCTTAGGCCACAGCCTTCTTTGTGAGTTGACAGCTGCTAAGCCCTGCCTTACCAAGACTCTGAATGTGTTAATTTTAGCATAATCTGGAGCACCAGTCCCAAGTTTCCAGAAAGGGCAAAGATTCTGGTCACCTCACTGAGTTTTCACCCAGCATTCTTGAAAAAGCCAGCCTGCACCCCAGAATTTCTTGCCACTTTCCAAAGTCCCTATTTCCACCCGGGCAACGTGTGATACCATAACAGAGCTGTTACTGAGCAATCGTTACGTGCCAGGAGACTGTAACAGGTGCTGAAGTTCAAGACTGAACTCCATCTCTCCTTCCCTATGGTTTGTAGAGAGTTAAGGTAGCGTCTCTGTTACCCCTCACAGCACAAAGCCACTGCTGCGGCCTCCCCATGCAGCTGCAGAACAGACGGTATATACAACTATACTACACGACAAGGGCTGTGAACACCAGGTATCCTGACAAAGCAGGGGTTGCTTCTTCCACATCAGAGCAGAATCGACCACGCTATGACCGCGGTTTTGTCCCTGCGTGGTAGCCGGACCACTAGAGCATGGGCTTGAGCTCTCTTTGTATTAGTGGACCTGGAAGATCCTGGTGGAGTTGGACAAGAAACACCATTTTGAACTAAAACTCTGGAGCGTCCTCGATGTGAGGTGTGTGCATCCATGGGAGGACAGCAGGGGAATGCTGGTTTATTGCCATGACAGTGCTCTTCAGAGACCAGCATATCACATACATGCTAACCGTGGAACCGGCATCGCAGGATGCCAGGAGGCAAAGATAGCACCTGGTAAAAGAGGATATGGCCAAATACCTAAAAACTTACCGCTAGAGAGATCAACATGCTCTAACAGCAGCAAAGCAAACCCATATTGCATCCAGCTCCACCTGACAGCTCTGGAACAAACAGTTAATTGCACTGGGACTGAGCCTTCCCAGATTTTTCCTAACTTTCTGCCAACTACTTAATAGCATGAACTGCAGGGACAGACCGAGTGAGGCCTGGTTTACACTTCACAAGTGATCAGCAAACTGTTCGTGTTGGATAGAAGGATGCAAAACTGGAAGAGCCTGCACGCCCTAACTGACAGCGCAGTGCCAGCCCCTGGCTCTCAGATGTACTCGTTACCTGGCCATTAGGTGACATATCCTGTATGAGCTGGGAAACTCGTAAGGAGAAGAAAGCAGTAAAGCTCTGAATGCACCAAAGAGCATGCAGCTCCAAACTGAAGAAACCAGTCTCACCAGTTCCACAGTTCACATCTGGAGTTACAGTCTAAAGCTCCAGGTGGCTCTGCTACAGAGACCACCCAGGCTGGGGGGCCCAAAGCTTCAGGTTCCCAGACCAACTGGGCTTCAGCCAGCCAGAAATGCTGGAAGTGCTGTAGGATCTGACCTGACCAGGGGTTACAAGCTCTGGATGCCGGTCTCCAGCTTCTCAGACTCTTCACCCCAACTCTACAAGACTAAGCCTAGAAGCCAAACTTCACCTGGAGTTCCCCTTGCCTTTCAGGGTAACTCCTGCTGCTGGTCCTTCCCAGAAAACCGAGCGCCGAGCCTGGCCACAGCTGAGCATCCCGGTGCTTTCTGCCACTCCCCAACGTAGTGATGCTTTGTAGGGTCCCATCTCTCTAGCTGGGGGTGTGGGTCTGCCCCATGGCTGAGAACCCTGGGAGCCCCTCTCAAGACTTCCTACATTGTGGCTTGATAACATAGGGCTCAGAGGTGGGGCGAGTCTCTGCAGAGGCAGGGCTCTTGGGGGCTCTGCTCTGGTGATGGCAGACAGGACTCCCTAACAGCCTGCTAGGGATCCAGAGAGTTCAAAAGAACCCTGGGAGTTCACTGAACCAAAGTTATTTCAGAGAAAACGCTTTAGTGAACCAGCATCTTTTGACGAAGTTCAGCTTTGGCAAAGGAAGAGGAGAATTCCAGAAGCCTTGGTAGAGAAAGCAACATGAAGCCAAACCATGGCCTGTCTCACCCCAAGTCCAAGCACGGTGCGATTACAGTGGAAACAGTTAAAAGCTGATCAGAAAGTGCAACGGGGAGGGCTCAGTGCTGACAGCAGCTTCCCAGGCGGACGAGGGTTGGCTGGCAGAGCACATTCAGACATCACATCTCTGGGAGCAGTTGGTTCCCTATCCTCGTGTCACGGTTATGACCAAGCGACATGAACGGAAAAGCATCCCCTGACTTCACCCAGCTCTAGCCAGGGCTCTTGAGGGACATTCCCCGCTGTGTGAGCGCAGCAGCACGCGAGGATGGCAGCCTGCCTGTGTCTGTGTTTGCACCCAGGGCTGCGGGGAGAACGTGCCACAGGAGAGGTCTGAGCCAGGCTGCTACAACACAAGCCTGTGGAAGGAGAAGTAGGGTGGAAAAAATAGGGCCAATTATTTTTATAGCTTGCCCAAATGCCTTGATTGTTCACGCTAACTTTAGAAAGCAAAATGCTCTGTGCACACTTGACAGGTTTGTTCCTCTGACAGGTACATCATGTGCTTGTGATTCCTGTTTAATTTCCTTCTTGAAGAACACCTCAAACTGTGTTCCTTGTGGGCGTGGTGGAAAGGGGAGGCGGAGAGTGATTCTCCTCTGAAGGCAAATACAATTACCCAGCTTCTTTAACTGCTCCAACAGATGACAAGAGAACAGGCTTGCAGTGCTCCCCCCAGCTCCAGTTTAAATCCACACACTCGGCATTACACATTCAGTGACAGATCCCTACTCCCAAACTCCCGACAGCAGAAGGGAACCAGGGGAAGAAAAGCCCCTTTTATTTCCCCTGTGTTTTTCACATCACAAGGTGCTTTGTTTCTCTCTTTGAACTCAGAGGAGAGACTCGCACACGTGAAGCTGTGCGGTGCGAAGTGGGCTGCTACTGGAATACAAACGAGGGTCACAGAGGCGGGAGTGAGCGTGTGTGCGCCCTCACGGTCGCTGGTGAGCGGCACTCAACCCTGCCGTTTGTTGACCACCTACGCCCTGTCACACACACACACACAGACACATGCACGCTTCTGCTCTGCTCTCTCACAGTGCGAACGGCAGCCGAGCGCGTGGTAATTCTCCAGCTTAAAGATAAACCACCATCAGGGTGAGTGTGTGTGTTCTTACAAGCACACGCAGCAAACGTGCTGGGGACGATGCATGGACGCGCGATGGGTCTCACTGCAGCCTACACGTTCAACAGTGAGTGAAGAACACACGTATCATGGGGTATGTACATGTTTTGTGGAGATTGGATTTCCTTTATCCCTTTTTTTCTTCTTTTTGCCATGAGTACAAGCTCCTCTGGGTTTTTCTCCTCGCACAGCATCATGCCAATCAATCAGAGGAAAACCAGATGAGTACCAGCATTAAGCACGGCGTTTCTTAATCAGGGAGTCCTGGGAAGTTTGAGGAATGCTTCAAAACCTTTTCTTTAGGACTTCTGTTTAATAAATGGAAATACTTTCTCTCCTATTTCCTATGTTTAATATGACCATCTCCAAAATGTTGTGTGCCAGTATCTCAGATTAACCTAAACACAGTTGACTGGTGAAATCGTGCGGTCTCCTTTCTTTGTTCACTTGTACCCAGTGGCAGAGGGATTCAGCAGCAGCTTAACACCATCTCCACTGCAGTCCATGGTAGAACTCAATACCGCAGCTGGAAAACTATTAGGCTGCTGCTGAACACATAAAGAAACAACTGGTGAAACTCAGGTTTGGTGTTGGTGAGTCTGGCGTCACTAATGTCAAGGAAACTGCCCTTCTTATGAACAAAGCTGAATTTGAACCAAGTTACACTACTCAGTCCATTTCCACGCCTGTCTTGGATTTATCTTCTCCGTGACACTGTTCTGACACTGTGGTCACCATTTCCGTAGACCACGTGTCCAGCCAGCCCCTGAGGACAGCTGGGTCAGCCAACACCACCATCTTGTTTGAAAAGCCTGAAAATGAGGCCTTCCAAAGTCAAGATGCTGCTCTCAGGTGTTCCCCCTTCTCTAATGTTGCCTGGGGGAGCTCACATTTCTGCTTCTGCAGACCCCTTGCATAAGCACCTCTCTTGGTGCTACAGACAGTGAAACGTGACTTTTTATAGATTACAAGTGTGTGGTTAGAATTTCACAGCTCCGTGGATCTGAAGGCCAGAGAGGCTGCTGTGTTCACCTAGTCAGAGCTAATCCACAGCATGGATCAGGATCTGTCTACCTACAGCTTAACAACTATTAGTTTCCAATAAGCTTTTTGCCCCCAGGACCGTAACATGCTCTATTGTAATTATCTATTACCAAACACCCATCCTCCTCATCGCTACTTACAGACAAGGATTAAGTTATGCCTTAACCTCCTCTTCAATAAACCAGGTAGACTGAGTCCCTTGAGTTTCTCATAAAACATGAGCTCTGATTATTTACTGACTCTGTCAGATACTTTCTGAATGGTGCTCAATTTCCAAACCTTTTCCTTGAAGCACAGGCACCTTAACTAGACACGCTCCATTTCAGCAGTTTTTGCAGCAAAACAGTGTCAGTTATTATTATTTCTGTGGCAAAAGGAGAGAAAACAGAGAAAAAGGAAGAAATCACAGAATAAGGAGAAAAAAAGAATGGAAGGGGTTTAAAAAAGGCAAAATAACAACGGAAAGAAGATGGAGAAGGAAGGAAAGACTCCAAGTAGGACAAGATAGTAAAGGAATGAGTAGGTATTGCAACAGAAGCTCCTGAAAAATCAAGAGATGACACAAAGGCCCTGCAAAGCAGTGCTTGTCTACAAGGATGCTTTCGTAGTTATCTTGGCAGTTCTGAGAGGCTGGTGCTCGATTCCGCTGCCTAACTCTTACTCGATTATCTCAGGCAATCAGTGATCTCTGAGGGGACTCACTCCATGATCCTTCCTGCTTAAGAACACATTAGCCCCACAAGGCACTAAACCAACCAGCCAACCTCCCTGAAACCCACCGCCCACGTTTCAGTCGAGCTCCACACTAGAAACATGGAAGAGTTTGGGTGTTTCCCCACCCCCCTCCTCAGGAAATACCTGCCTGGCTTCAAGGCCAGTGCTGGAGGAGTCAGTCAGAGGAAACAAAAGGCACATAAACACAAAGCACACATATGGAGCTCCAAGCTCCAGCCATCCAGCCTGGACATCTGTGGCTTTCTCAGGATGCCTGTGTGTTCACGTAATTAGCCCAAGGCCAGCTGTCCCCTTCTCGCTCTTCACCCTTTATGCTCCCATTGCTTCTACTCCCACTGCCTGTCCAAAGAACACTTCCTCTGATGGATTACCAGATGAGCAGCTTTTTTGTTGTTGTTTACTCCTTGGAAGGTGGTAGTGGAAGAGAACCGGTGAGGTGGTAAAGAGGAAAGGACTTTTCTGACATCTCAATGCTTCCGAACAAGCTTTTGCCACATGAGAGCAAAGATCTGCTTTAACCTTTATATTGTGAAGTTATGAACTCCAAACGCTTGTGCTGGTACTGGAAATGCAACCATCAGTAGTGAACCTGCCTGTTCAGGAGAGCCTACTGCTCTATGAATACATTCAGCACTAGTATTCTGGGCCTCATTTTCCTCTCAGTAACCCAGAAGTAATTCAGGGAAATTAATAAACCCTCTTTCAATCTCAAGAGAGCCCCTATAACACACTCCCTTCTGAAATCTTTCTGGCTATATGTGCTAGAGCAAGCTAGAGGTACTGCGGGAAGCCGGTCTCTACGTTGCTGGGGGGTACCACACAAACCTAGCTGAAGCTTTAACAGTTCTGTGAAAGCAGGAGGGAGAACAGAACCAACTCTTCTGCTCTCCTCTGTGAAATTATGTGTGTAGCTTTGCCCCCAAACCAGGCTCCCGGACAGGCCCAAGCTGGTGCTGGGGAAGGAGCCCAGCTCCCAGGATGTGTTCAGCCAGTGAGGACATGGCAAAGTGAAGGGCTCGCATGGGCACTGAGCATCCCCGTCCTTTGACAGGACAGCGAGCTCTCAGATGATCCATTTACTGCAGCTCGCACGCGTCACGCCTGCCCGTGCGGCATCTCCATAGCAGCAGTTCTGCTAATTGAGACCAGCTGCTTCAATTCCACATTCTTCTCTCCAGAAATATCGATACTACGATGTTACGATTAGAAAAGCACTTTACCAAATGCCTCTCAATTCCGCACCGCTCAAATGAAAAGCAGCTGCCGAAAGAAGGGACAGTTCCCTGAACGTACGGAATAAAATGCAGGCTATAAGAAGCAGCCTGCTGTACATGCTTGGGCCTGTCGTTTTAGATGTGGACAGGACCGCGAGCAGACTCCATCCTTATGCTCTAGGATAAACGGCCACAGCACGGCAGTGTTACAGCTCCGTGCAGCAGGTGCGCCTATCTGTCAGATCCAGTTTTCCTGCCCAAGGAGGGATTAAAGCAAAATCCATCAGTCTGGCCCTGGCTGAGGAGAGCAGCAGTGCTCTTGAATCATTTGGCTCCAGGGACTGTTCCGCACGGCCGCTGGCAAAGAGCGCCACTGGAACGGATAAGCTAGTGGGAAGATTTGCAAAGCAGGAAT
>NW_010397446.1:25995-34579 GCF_000710305.1 Buceros rhinoceros silvestris | reverse complement strand
TTTTCAAAGCATGAATGCCACCACACCACCACTGCTTGGCTTCCCTGGTGGCCAATTCCCCGTGGCTGCTGACTCCACACAGCAAGCTGTCAGCTGGATGCTTCTCAGTGGTCACACTGGGATTGCCAAAAGCTGCCTGTGTTTCTGCCCCTCGGCCAGGCTGGACTGAGCTGGCCGTAGCACACTCAATTCCAAATTCACTCCAAGGTCTCAGGGCCTGTCTGTGACCACCAGTCGCAGAGCATTCCTTCAACGACATCTGGTTACGGAGTTTATGCAAGAACTGGTCAAACCACTTCAGTCCCATCTGTTGTTCCAACCTCCCGAGCACAGAGAACAGAATCCTTGAAAGAGAAAATCTCACCAAGAATGGTCTGAAAATGAGACTCATGACACAACGGGCTGTTTCCTCCTGAGAAGGATGCTGAACAATCTTACAGGACACGGCACGCTCCAGAACGCGGCTGTGTAAACAAGGGCCTAACGCACCGTTTCACTGCTCAGATTTCATACTACGACCGAGGTAATGCAACACGACTAAAGCAGAGAGATCACTTTGCTATGCTAAGTGATTTGCCTCCTACTCTGAAAATCAATGAGGTAAATAAAATGTTTTATACAGATATCAGACAGTGTCTCTCAGCAAACAAAATGCTCATGTTTTTTAAAAATAATCCTACTATGCTACTCTGGAAGATATTCAAAGTGTTTAGAGTCTCACTCTTTAAGAACACTCCTCTGAATAAAACGAACTTGTGTTTTGTATGTGTAACATCCACTGCCTGCACGTTCCTTCAGTCTCCACTCTTGTTCTGCTCCTAGTCAGGCTGCTACACCTACCTGTGCTGGACAACGGCCGACACAGAAGCAAAGAGAGGAAAGAGAGGTGACATATAAAGAAACACGCTCCACGTGCTTGTAGGGATGTTACCTCAATCAAGTGCTCTAGGCTGCATGCAGAGCTGTTGGCGTCACTTGCAGGTGACAGCTTGATGGAACTCTGTTGAGTGTAGTCGTGTTCCCTCTCATCAAGCTGAATTTAGCCTTTCTCGTCACCAAATCACATGAACAAACTTCCATGCATATATTTATTTTATTTTTAGGTTTCCAAGATCAATCAATGACACTCATGTAAGGAGACGGGTGTCACAAGGCTCGGCAAAAAAGGAATTAAGCTGTTCTGAACAGCACAGGCACTGGGACCCTCAGGACAGACCCTCTGATGGTTTCCAGTGGCACAACTCTGTGGATTGCTAACAGAATTACAATAGCTTTAAACGGTCGTGGACCTTGGCGCGTCAGAACAAACCCACGCAGCAGAGTGAGCAGTAGGAGTATTCCAACAATGGATTCACCAGCCTTTCTTAAATCTCTTCCTACTGACACTGCACACCTCAGTCTGCAACGTGCCACAGCTCCTGTGCTCTGCTGCGGTGGTGGAGGTCAGATGCCAGCAGACATCTGCCCCACAGAGGAGCAACTGCTCTGCAGCTGACCGTTTATTTTGCTCACAAAGCACAGGCGCACTCCCACTTCATTTCGGCTGCCCTAGACTCCCCCATAACTAAATTATTGTTATTATGCTCCATATAATCCCAGTACTGACAGGGATGTTTATTATACGTAATTAAAGATATTAATTTTGCATGGAACAGAAGACACAGAGTCAAGATCTTAGGGTTTTTTTAAAACTCCCATTAGAAAATTACCTTCATTAGCACCGACTCGCTGAGCTTCTCTCTGTTGACAATTTTTATCGCAACCTTCTGACATGTGACACAATGAACCCCCAACTTCACAAGGCCTGCAGAAGAAACAGAGCAAAAGAGAAAGGAAGAAATGGTTAGAGACAGTCGCTGTCGAGATCTTGGCTATTAGCACCTCACCCAGCAGCTGGCAATTTATATGTAAACACAGTTCCACTAGTCCCTGCTCCAGCCAGAGCAGGTCTGGTGGGTAACAAAGACCTGGCAGCCCATCCTGTGACCATTTGGCCGTGTTGCCAACATCCTCCATGGTGCTGCAGTTCCTGCCATTAAAGCTGTACTCTTTAAGTTGAAGCGCTGCATTCCAGTTCTCACCACTCAAAGTGCGTACCACCAGTAAGAAGTAAACTTCTGCCGATTCCACCACACCAGACTGAGGGCTTTTGCCGACCCTGACATCAGCCAGATCTCAGAAATCAAGAGAACTAGAGGTTCAAATATCGGTAGTGTAGACATGGGCTTTATGTTTTTCTAGCTCCTTTCAAAGCCTCCATGATCATAGTGAAAAGTACTGCATCATCCTTTCCCTTACTGGTTTAATTTACCCTGCTGTGTAAAGTTAACACCATGATCAATGCCACCGTGGCATGGAGGAACATCAACATACGCTGATACATTTCTACATTCTTCTTATCTGTTATTGTTTACTATGCCCTTGTCTCCAGATAACTCCAGTGCTGCTAAATGATGATAAAAGGATATGGATATCCCTGACAGGATGAAGGTGTCCGAGCTATTACCAAAATAGGGAACAAAACCCCAAGAAGTAAAAGAAAGAGGTAAGTAACATACATAAAGTATTAACTTCTGCAAAATTCTGATCTGCATCTGCTGACCTGCATGAAATACATTGCGATACCTCCCACAAGCGAGTTTAAGATGGTCCTCTGAGCTCTCAACTCCACCGCCATGAAGAAAATTTGTACTCAGCAAAATTGTACTTTGCCGGTCTGTTCAAGCGAGATCTTGTTTGGCTCAGCTTTCCCTCTTGTCGACCATGCCCATGCAGCACAGCACCTGAGCGGCTGGACCCCGGCCCACCCCACACGCTACGCCAAACTGCCGTTTAGTCTAACTCGGTTATAGCCCAAGTAAGAAGAAATGGCACCTCTCGGGTGTCGCTGAGACCTGCTGGGCTTTGCAGAGCAGTTATGAGCAGTGACATTGCACAGCAAGTAAACATCTAGCCGAGCTCGCAGCTCCTGGGTTGGGTTGCATTTAAGATCCTGACCCCGTCCCCTGACGCAAACCACAGAGGCCAACGCGCTGCTTTATCTGCAAATGGAACACATAGATCTGCAGCCCAGCAGAACAGTGACACGGGACCTCACACTTCTTACCGAGGGGTGAATATGCAGACTATTGCCTTCCAACAACTATCCCCAGTGAGGTGAACCTGAGATTCATCAGGGGCTCCAGCAATCTCCGGCAGATACTTGTCCATCCTTTTGCTACACAGTTCATCACAAATTTGGAACCATTAATCATTGGTTATTATGCTGAGCAATGAACTCCTGACTCGCTTCCAGTCACACCTCTTTTATGGTGCGCTCAAGTGTTCTGGCTATTTCCAGTCCCGTAATTTCTCAGTCTCATCTGGTTAAACGCTGACATCTCTACTTTCAGCCATGACATAAACAAGGCACAAAAATTAAGAATGCGCCACACTGACAAATCCACGTGAAGCCGTGCACACTGACGGCCTGTCCTCTGCCTGAAGCGGCTGAGCAGCGCCGCTGGGGAAGGTGCTGTGGTGTCCAGCCAATCCTCACTCCTGTGACTGAATTTTGTCAGTCAATAAATTCACAGTGTCGCGCAGAGTGCTGCTGGCTCTGTGGTCGCCGTTCACAGCAGCTGCAGCCTCACTTACAGGCTTCTCTTTGGCTTTGCTCTGCCTTTGGGTAGTGGCTACTTGGCAGCACCTTGTTGAAGGTCTGCACAGTTTCAACGTGTGCCCAGCACTTCCTTCCTGCTCCCAGCACCAGGCAGCTCTACAGCACGACCACATCACTCATTACAGAATCACAGGATCATCAAATCACCTGGCTGGAAGAGATCTTTAAGATCATCAAGTCCAACCGTTCACCTTGCACTGCCAGGGTTCCTGAACCATGTCCCTCAGCACCACAACTACACACCTGTTAAATTTTTTTTACCTCTTAGTCACACTTCCAGACGTCGGCAGAACTCCTAGCTGCTCCCTTTTTCCCTTGGCTCCCAGGACCTGTGGCACGGTGCTGTGCCATAACGTGCTGCAGACCAGCCGTCAGCAGAGGTGACAAACAACTGCCCTCTGTAACTTCACCCCCAAGAAAATACAAAGGCTTCTGGTAGCTCAGGCTTCAGGGTTTGAATTTGAGTGTCGTGGCTCCTAAATCGAGATGTGTCCTGTTGAGTCTGGCTGATCTCTAAGCTATTCTTCCTCTCTGAAGCAGCCTGTCATTGAGTCACAGAAGGGTTCTAACCATGAACTTCTGGGACACCACCATGATGCACAGCAATCTTCACCGCGTCCTCTCTCCTGCTGGCTACTAACCTACCACAGAAACTCCAAAATTAAGATTAAACCATTCTGTTTACTGCAATAAAAAAAGTTAATTGACCGTTAGAAGACACTGTGCACCCTGAAAAACTCATGCTGATACTGAATCACACTGATTTTATATTGAATTAATTTCATCGACCTCAAGAAGACATTCTTGATTTACACCATGGTACCAGAGAAAATGAGAAGAAATGAATGAGAAAACACATGTGAGACTTATTGCATTTTTCCTCCTCTCCATATTCGCATTTTAAAAATCAAGAAATCAAATGCGGTCCCCACTGGTTTGTGGAGACAGAACTGTAAGACAATCCTCTGAACAGCCCAAGACAGCGCTGCTCATTATACTAAATTCACTGAGTTTAATTTTTGGATAAAAACAAAACAGGTTGTTCTGCCTTGTCTCCCCCTCCTCGTCCCCATGTCACTTCCTTTTGACATTTGCACACCAGCCTAACCAAAAGTGTCCCTCCTAGTCAGTCCATCCATAGGACAGTGCCCTCCTGCTACTACGAGGAAACCCCGACTGAGCTTGGCCAGGAAGGGCTTGTACTCCAGACCTCTGTTTGTGCCCCGTAATTCCAGTCTAGTGTGTAACTACTCAGAGATGAGTTACTTTGAACTCCCGTGGGTTTCTGATGCTCGGGAAGCCCCTTTCCTGCCACAGAGAAGGTACATCATTCCAGACACGTCTGTGGACTCACAGACCCTTAGAGAGAGTAGGAAGCAACTATGTGAGTAAACTGCTGAGCTAGTACTGAACTGCAAGTGGCAGAAACACCCGCTTAGAAACCAGTGTCTGAGGGGTGTTCACAGGGTTGTGGAGAAGTGTGGACCTTCCAGCATTTCTCCTCCTGTACATGCAGCTGTAACGAGCACCTCGAATCTCGAGCAAGCTGCCAGTGCAAACATGTTGATAACTCAGAGATGTGCTTGTAAAGCTTGTAAAGCTCACCCATACGTTCATTGTGTTTTCATTTATAATTAGAAGCCACGATTTGGAAACCAATAAGCATGAGGAAGCCCAAATGATGCAAGGAGAAGATGCCATTCAAGAAGCAGGAGCAAAGGGAAGCGTAGAGGCCTGACCCAGCCTAATGCTGCTCTGAGCTGCTCCCAGCCTTGCCTGTGGTTTGCTGCCAGCAAACCCGCACTCTGTGGATGCTTACACAGCTCTCTTCTGGAAAGGACAAGGAGGTCACGTGATGAACAAGGGCCAGATTTGGATGAGCTGGACAGATGGACAGCCCATCCCGAAGCAGTACACAGAGGAACCTTTCATTTCACCCAAGAAGTGGGTGGAGAAACAAAAGCTTCCTTCCAGCTGAGACAAGATGCTCACTGGAGTCCCCAGTCCCAGCACAGCATCTCCATGGCCTCAACTGTAACTGGCAACCACCTCCATGACTCTTCAGCCAAGGATGGGATTTCAGAAAAGGCCGATTTACTTTGGCCTTGCTTTTTGTGTAATGATTTTCTCTAAGACAGGCTGACGGAAACACTAAGATTTCAAGGCTGGGGTTATTTCACATCCGCCTTACAGCTGGGCAAATAGCAGCACGAGGGAACGCACGCGTGGGTAGTGACACCTTACTGGTGAGCCTCTTCATTAGAGAAAGGACCATTCTGGGAAGAAGAGAGAACAGTTCTTCAATCCTGTTCAAACTTAGAGGCTGCCACAGACACTGATCTGAAAGAAATCATCGTTTTCAGAGAGAGAGACTAATAAATAATACTGTTGTTTCAATATGGCATTTACGGTATCTTCGTAGTTAATGAAAACGTTCCCCCAGTCTTTCAGAAATGTTCAACACAAGTAACTCATTACCCTGATTTTTAACAATAAGGCAAATAACTACTTCAAGAAGTGGCATGTAAAATTAGGTGCATTTTCTACGTTTAATACATATGATTTTCCAATGGTAAATGGAGGCCTTTCATTTTTTTTTTTAAATAAAACCAACCCAATGGCCTGCCTGTAAGTACTGATAAATTTCTGTAGTAGGGAAACGACCTGCTGATTTCAGAAGATCATCTGCACGTCACATGTTGCTTGGTCTTCATTTCACTGCAGAACGCATTATCAAAAACCTTCTTAAAAAACCTGAGCAGAAAGCCCTGCTCTGGCCAGGAGTATCTGTTTGGGCTGGGTGAGCAATTAGAGGAATGTCTAGAGAGAAACACCACTCCCCCGTTAACGTGAGTTAGCTAATTGCCAATTAATTCAAGTCAGTGAATACTCTGCAAATGTTAATCTAGGCATAGACACAAACGTTTGGAGTTTACTTCAGGGCTCAGACTAGTCCTGGTAACAAACTATCTGGATTAAAAGAAGAACAAAACTCACAGGCTGGACAAACTCCGGTACATTGTGTTTTTAAAAGCTTAATGTGTGTTTGGTGTCATTGCGTATGAGCTTTGTACATACGATCGTTAGATACAAGGAATGTAATTTATCCCCACAAATTGGAGGTCGCTGTTGTAAATCCTAGAAGTATTTCTGGGTGCTCGTTCCTAAAACTACACGCAGTAGCATTTGCAAGATCTGCAAACCTGCAAGGACGCCAGTCTAGAAAATCAACCCTTAAAGCAGACAAAAGCATTAATATGACTCAAGTGGAGCGTAGGACAATACTTAAACCGCAATATTCTTGCTTTGTTCTCCACAGTTATCTTCACAAACACTGTACTTTCAATTAGGGTTAAATCGGTTCAGTTACAGTCTCTAACTCTGCTGACTGCAGTCAAGTTGCTTTAGATCTACAACAGCGGAAAATGGATTAAAATTTGGCCCACAGCAACACGATTTCCATAGCTGTAAAATAAGGATAATAACTCTTACTTACCTTGCAAGGCTGCAGAAGGATTAACTGATTAATCCTTACAAAGAATCTAAACCCTGTGCAAGTTTTACATTATTACAACCAGGAAAACCGCATCTTAAAAACAATCTGCAAAGAGAGCTCTAGATAATTTCTTATTAATAGCTTCCATTTAATTTCCCAATTCTTTTAGCACATAGATTTCTGGTCTCCTGCAATATGCATCTCATGCTATTCTTAGCTGCAGTGGAAAGAACTTTGTTACAGGGCATCCTACTTCTGGAAACCAATAATTGCCCTTAATTACTCAGTTTCCTCATTGAGCAGATGTTTATTTTTCTATAGCAATTGTTATCTCTAATTATTGCGTTTAAAATAAACAGAGCCTTATATCAAGTGACAGGCAAATTACATGGTATCAATTTATAATTGCATATGGGGAAAGGAGGTACAGGGTTGTCTAGAAATCTGAAAGGATGAAGATGGAGCTACGCACATTGGTAATGAAATAATTTGACCACGGGCTCTTCTACAGAGAGAGATTCTAGTGCTACGAGGCTGTTCTGAGGGCTCCTGTGATAACTGTTTCTAAATTGAATAAACTGTAATTACAGTAGGGCTAAAGCTGGAGATCAAATGCTCAGCAGGAGCAGGGAAGGAGATGTTCATCAGCGCTGGGATCCTTGTGCCTCAGCTCAGAGCACAGGGAAGCTGCACACTAAATTGCTAGAGCCTAGATTCATCATCCTGAGCTACGAGCTCTGCCAAACGTCCGCTGGTTCGGCCAGCCGAAGGGACACTCCTGAGCTCAGAGACTGAGGAGAACAATGCATCAGCTCAGATGCGACTGGATCCCCACGTCTGGTATTAGACAACGCGAGACACAGACATGTATGCACATACCCAGCAGCTCACCAGGAGCAGGTTTTACATTGCCTGCCTCGGAGATTATGGTAGGATCATCCACCAAGCTCAGCTGGATCAAAACACACAGAACCAACATCACCTCTATTGATTTCTATCTTGGTCTTTTTCTTACAATATTTCAGAAATCAATACTCCTCAGAAACCCTTCGTGCCCCCTGAATATAGCAAAGAACGTGACTGTTGAGTCCTTCTGACACGCTCTCTTTCCCATCATACCACACGCACTCACCTGTCTGAAGAGGCCCCCTCAGGGAACCAGCTCTGGTGGGCACTGGATTCTGCTTTTGTAAAATGTTGCTATTTCATCAGCCAAACTGTAACCAACTCTCAAAGTCCTCTGGGATCCCTCAGCAACTTGTGATGTCTAGAGGGCTGAGCTCCTGTTTCAGATTGAGTCTTTGTTCCCACACAAAAACACTTGGGACACTAAGCTTTGCTGCCACACCAGAAGTGCAGGCTTCAACTCCCAAAGTGTCTGGGAAGCACCCCCACCCCCTGCAGACAGGGCAAGAGGAGAGGGGGTT
>NW_010397446.1:24368-25926 GCF_000710305.1 Buceros rhinoceros silvestris | reverse complement strand
GGAAAGAGGAGAGGGGTTTCAAATGAAAAGGACAAATTAAAGAGGAGCAGATCTTTCCAGTGATGCACCAGACAAATATGTCTCTTTTTCACATGTCTGGACGGGTATTGGGAAAACTCTGCTTCTGCTCACAGCTCTCCTAGTCAAAAGCTTGTCTTCCTGCTTGCCAAGAGCTGTACGTCTCCTTGAAAAACTCCTCCTGAGGAATGATGAGATCCATGTCCCTGATCGGACTTCACTCATCCTTTGCCAGGAGATGACCAAAGATGGCCATTTTCAGGTACAGCAGGGAGCCAGCAGAGCTCTGCCTGTCCTGCCTAAGATATCTAAGAAAACATGTCGCTGTAATTAGGTAATATCTGGGTAACGAGCCACAACATCCCCTCTTGGTCCAGTGATCTACTGAGAAGGGCTGATGCCCTAGCAAGGAGGGAACACGGCTCAGCGAAAAGGAGATGAGGAAGGAGGAGGGGAAACAGCAGATAAACTGCTCTTCACAAGTGCTTTTAGCTGATGTTAATCCCATTTTCCACACTCATTTCTTACATGTCCCCTTCTTCACCACACCTTTTCACCCCGCCTCCATCAGGGAGCCCTCACACCCTTTATGACCCTCCCATCAGCCCAGATTGTTTCAGCTAGGTTACATGTATATTAAGAACTTAATTAAAAAGCGGGGTTACCACCAAAAACCTTTATACTGAAGACAGAGGTCATGCTCTTCATGAGATTAGGCTCACCACTGAACACTTCATCTACCCAGCTCAGTGCTGATACAGCTTACTCTGCCCTCTGACATCTCTTAATCACCCGCTGACAGATCCCTAACAGGATTTTCACCGACTGCCGATATGCTGCACTTCAGCAGCGGCTCATGAAGCGATCCGGATTAACTCGACTCGCACCCACGCTACGAGCGAGGTGCCAAACAAGCCACAAGCGCACGCAGCACATCCCAATCGCCATGAATTCCGAAAGGGCTTGCTGACGGCAGTGGGGTATGTCCCTTACGCAGCCGGAGGAGAAACGTGTTGGGTAGCCACTGCACAGTCTTCTGCAGCTACAGGTTTTTTTCCAAGGGCAAATTGTTCTGTACTGTGTAGAACTTACAGGGATGGATCTCCTGCAGATCCACACCCTAAATTTCACTTCATTGCCCACCACAAACCCCATGATCCTCCTCATGTTCCCTAATGAGATCTCCAGTCCCATCCTAACAGGTCCTCACCACATCTATGGACATCCTGCTTCCCCATCCCCATGTCATACACCTACTATTTCTTCCCATGCCTCCCACTGTCTCCAGCTTCTTACGTCTCCTGCAGTAACACTGCGGTTTCACTCTTTGTCCTGCAGTTCACCTATCGCTTGCATAGTTTCCTCCCATGCAGCTTACTCCCTAATGCAGCTTACTCTTTCCTATCTTCTGTGCAGAAGACAACAGATGCTGTGGCTAGTCCAGACCTGTGAGCACATCATCTTGTTGGTCAGCCAGCATCTACCAAACAGAATCTCTCTCACCTCAGCTGTCTTTGCACTTTCCTCTTGGATTTGGTTC
>NW_010397446.1:5755-24259 GCF_000710305.1 Buceros rhinoceros silvestris | reverse complement strand
CCCTATTCCTCAGTCAACGAAGCCTGAAAGCACTTCCTTATCTTTGCAAGACTTGTGAAAGTGTGAGACCATTACGTTAGTGTCATTCCGGTTATTTTCATGGAGATACTCCCACTGTACGGTACCGTGTTGTCACTCACAAGACGAGAATTGGCCCAGGAGTCCGGTGAGAATGCAGCAGGGACACCTCATCCTCCCCATTCTGTACTTGGCTCCCACGATGTGGTCCCAGCCCTTTTCAGAACAATCCTGAGACCTCCCAGGAGGGCAGTGGGCTTTGGAATTTAAATCTAGGCATGATGACAGCGGAGGGGGACAGAGAGGGGCAGCCCTGAGGCTACTGGAGGGCTACTGGGGTGGAAGGGAAGGCCTGGGCCCTCTGGGAGGGCAGACTTACCCTGCACCACACAGCTCCACAGGATGACATCGGAAAAAATGACTTTAATAAGATTCTGGTACTTTGCCCGTGACTCCTACAGCCTTACACGTGGGTCCGTGTAGGCTCAATTTGAGCTGTTTCGAGTGCTGCCTCTTCTCCTCAGTGGACTGTGGGTATTATGAAACCATGAGGGCAGAGGTCTCCTGACACAAGGGTTACAGACTGCTTTTCCCATTTTGAAATAAAAAAGCATAGGAAACATCACATTTTCTGAGTTATACTGAACATGAGAAACCCCAAGTCTCTTGCTTAGGACAATGGGCAGAAAGATCATTTGAAAGCTGATTTCTGGCTTCAAAAAAAAGTCATAGCAAAAGAAGTAAAGGTCAGAAAAATTAGACCATTATCATTTTAACGAACAGAAACAGGCATGTAAAAAAAAAAACCAAACAATTTTCCAAAGTACTTCCTTTAATGTGAGAATGGCCCAGGTCACAGCATGGAGCCGAAAGCATTTATCGACTTCTACACTGAGAAGAACAGGAGCTGCCTGCTCATGTAGTACAAACTTCGCTACAGCTGGTTCACCATGTTCCTTACAGAGAGAGGAATGCAGGGGGTCATATTCAACACATGGTTATAAAAAAAGCCCAAGCACCTCATTAATTTCAGGTAAGGTTTGAGAAATAACGTGACACCCAGAGAGCACGGTCAGCTGTGCCTCCGCAAAAAAGGAAAAAAAAGAAAGTGAGTTTCATTCTCGTTCAAAAGAAAGGGTGTTGGATAAATACGAACACGCACACGCTGCACCCCACCTTCTGATACCCAGCTTCATCTCTGGAAATTCATACCACAGTGGCTGAGGCTAAGGATGTCCTGAAACAGAGTTCAATTTCAAACTCGGGCTGGAACCAGAGATGGTGAAAGGACAATGGCATGAGAACTGTGCTGTCAAAACACATCTCTGTGTCCTGCTTCCAGGATCTCTGTGTAACAACCTTTGCCTGGGCTGCTGGAAGATCCCACAGTGAATTTTCTCTTCTGGAAGAATTCCCTGGAGAGGATGATGAGCAGCCTCGTGGCTCTCTTCTACAGCCCACTGGAGCCAAGGCAAAGGCTCCTCTCTTTCAGGAGTCCACAGACCAGTTTCTCCAGCAGCAGCTTACGGCTCTCTAAACCTTGCTTCCTCTAATGGGTGTCACTGCAGAGGACGAGATGGAAGTGCTGAAGGATCTAGCTGTAGAAGATCTCACAGCTATGCCTATACAGCTCTTCTCAAAGTCTGTAAACCCTGTTTAACCGCCTCTTAAGGCAAAACAAATCTGCAGAAATTGGTTTTTTTGCATCTACAGCACATTTGACTGCACCACTCCCCTCACTCCCCCCCCACCCTGGAAAGAGTTCTGCCCTTACTCAGACTGGCAATTTCTTACTATCAGCATAAACCCTTAAATTAAGCTCCCCGCAAACAGTGGTTCAAGGCCAGAGCCACAATAAAGAAGGGTAAAGAGTGGATGAGCTCTCTAGACATCAACAGAGAATCTCATCCCCAGGTTTTTTCCTCTGACTGCTTTCTATTCTATTAATAATTGCATTTCTTGGCCTCGCACAGCAGGAGGTGTCAGAAGACTCAGGAAGGTTCAATCAAAAAAACCACCTTAAGAAGAAGGACAAGCGTTAAGTGTGGACAAGAACATAGAAATAAGCAAAAGAAGCATCTTCTCCCTACAAGCTACAAAGTTGGGTGAAATTTAAAAACACCATCCCTCAAGATGACACTCCCACACGAGGACCCAGTCTTCCCCACACGTACATTAGTGCGACCCCACTGGCTTCCTTGGAATTACCCCAGTTCCCAGCGACCGAGAAGAGCCGCAGCCCCCCAGCCTCTCCAAGGAGGTGACACGGCACAGCGCAGGCTACAAACAACGGCCACAGAGGAGCAACGTGTGGCCTCAGAGTCGCTCACGCTCAGAAGAGGCGGCGGCTCAGCAATAACGGAGATTGCTGCGCCCGTTCGGTGTACTGACATCCACGAGGGATCAGCGTGCAAAGATAATACGGTGCTACCCAGCAATAACGGCATTAGACAAATCACGGATCGCTTTCTGCAAAGCTACTGGCCTTAAGGGATGCTGCCTGGAAAGAGCACAGAAAACACTGTCCTGTCGTTACGAACATTGCACACACTTAAGTTCTTTGGCTCTGTGTTATGAACTCCTAAGTGACTCGGAACTGCTGCAATGTTCTTTCCTCGTGCTGCGGGGTCAGGCCACACGCACATTAAGGCTACGGCCAAGTTGCATAATGTGGGATTGCAGAGTCTCCCCAAGCACAAGAATCATCAGCAGCTGAATATTAGCATTTCTCTGGCAGGACACGTATGCCACAGAAACATTATCTGTCTGTGACCCTTTGTGCTTAAGACACTAAAGGTTAGAGGTTGCAGTACAAACTTTATTAGGGGAGTAATTTAAAAAGCTCTCAGCAAGGATGGAAGACGACTTTTAAAAGAGAATCAGGAAACCTAGAGAAGAGCCTCGGTCTTCAGAGATGGAAAGTCCAGTTCTGGTAACACAATCTGCAAACCAACGAGCACAGTTCAGCCAGCTGAACTATCAAAACCAGTATGGGAAATACCGTGAGCTGGAGTGACCTGTGTAACGCCACAGAATGGTGCAGCAGCACTGGCAGAGGCACAGATCTGCTTCTGGAGAGCCAGCCCAGGTCAGGGAGGCTCCTGCACAAGCAGACTGGCCGCACGCATTAGAAATTGGAGTCCCTGCAGGCGTGTGTGTCCTGTGAGCCTTCCCAAGGGTGGCGTGTACCAGACACAGCCTCACAGACTTCAGCTGCAGAAGGGCCTGCCCTGCATTTCCTGAGGGACCATTTTCACTTGCCAATACAAGACTTACACTAGATTTCTTCTCTTCCCTTCCACAGGAATAGAAGCCCCAGCAAGCTCAAGGAGACACAGACACACAGAACGAGCAGCTTACTTCTCAGATAAGGTTTGTCTAAACCGAGGCTCATATTCTAGTTGTAGTTGAGACAACCAGAACTGGGCAGAGAAGGTGCCTTCTGATAGCACACAGCCAAACAGGGGAGCGAATACTAGAGCAGGAACATGCAGGCTGCACTTGGTGGCAGCGCACTGGAAACAGCAGAAAGAAAATCAGGGCAGCAGATGGCCAGTTATTTAGTAACAGGGTTGAAGAAACAAACCATGTCTCTAAACACGCTGCCTGGTCTGTGCTAGTGGTCCAGAACCCACCGCTGAGGAGAAAAGAAAAAAATAATCCTGTTACCTAATTAAGTAATGCTTCATGTTTTCTACACGTTTTATCCTAAAAGAAAAGCTTTCCCATTAAGTCCTCTAGCTTCTGCCCTGCCTACAGGCAATGCCGTGAACGGGCCACTGCTCGTGCAAATTCATGCTTTTATTAGCTGGACATGTGAAACAAGACTTGTCCTTCCTCACCCCAACCTTCCTCCAGATGCTTTCAGCTCACACGCCCTCGCAAGACACCCAGCCACACAACTGCCCTCTGCTTCTTCCCACACAGCAGGAAAGAGCCTCTGCTGCGCTGGCTATTAATTTCCTCACATTAACGGTAACTTACCTCTCCCCTACCCCAGCGAAGCGTATCTGCCAACCTTACCCCTACCTCAAACACTCCCAATCCACCCATTTTTTGGGAATTGCTAGAAGGCAGAAGTGTAACAGCACACGCCATTGAAGCTGAGACTTCCTCCTCCAGAGGACTGCTTAGTCTCATTCCAATTCCAAGTGGGGAGCCCCACTTGCTGCACATCCCAGCACAACACAGTCCGTTTTCCAGAGCCCCGAAACATCAGGAGAGCCCCCGAAACGTGGAGTACCCTGGGAAGGAAGCAGAGCGAGCTCTGCACGGTGTCTGCCCAGAGGTACCTCACATGTTGTCCTAACTGTTCAAAACAAACTGTTGTAAAACCTTTATTCCTTTATTTTTAAATGAAACCAGCACACCTGGATAATAAATAATGATTTTGCATATTTCATTGACTTAATTTCACTTCAGTTTCCAAAACAAACAAAAGTTGATGCACATTACCTACAAAGAATACATGTCATCTACAGTGAATAGAAAATGTCAGTCGTCAATCTATGACATAGCAAAAAATTTTAAAGGATGCAAATAAATGCACATGAACTCCATTATGGCCTCAACGAATGGGCAGTGGCAAAGAACGGTTTCCCAGCCATAGGAAAGAAATACTGAATTTTGTGTACAGAGAAGTTTTTTGCAAATCAGCATACCTGGATGGCCACCAACTTGAAAATCATCCTTTCTTTAGGAAAATAATTAAAATGTACAAATGACCAGTAAGTGTGGAATCAATAAATTAAATCAAGGTTCTGTCCTTGCTCATTTTGAAAAAGCCACTATTTAAATTGCCTTGATTTAAACATAAATGATACAAATTCATCAATCCTGCTTTTCAGACAGCAATTCTCTTTGCAGCCCCACCTCAGAACCTAATGGAAGTGCAAACAGAGCGCACTGCTGCAGCCAAACCACTGCTGCACTACTCTTACTGGCACCAGAGCCTTGCTCCATGGTTAGAGGTTCACATTTCCTACGCTGCTGTCGCATGTGGGAACTCAACTGCTCAAGAAGAAAAATCGGGGTGCCATGGGAAGTACGTCAGTACCTGAGATGGGTTCCAGCTTTAAGTAGAGCTTAATCTTTAAGACAGACGACTGCCTACAAAGTGACAGAGCTAGTGAGGTGAAGCAGGTAGAATCAGCGCTGACCAAGGAGCAGAGATACTCGTATTTACATACATAGAGGACATGTACTTTCCTTCCTGCCCACAGATGAGCAGACAGAGCATGAGGTAATTTCCAGGTTGCTCCTGGGAAAGCTCAGCTTTATGACACATTTGACACAATAAGAATAGGATGCCACAGAAAAAAAATGTTTTCTCCATTTTCAAGCCTCAGAAACCTATTTCAGGATTATGGAGACAACTATTTTAAAAGAGAAAACACACAACAGAACAGAGAATTAATTACCTGAATGAGAGCCCTGTGGAATTGTTCTTGCTGTTTATATTGGAAAACTCAACCCAAGACTAGGGCTCCACTGAGATAAACATCTCGCATGCAAATAATAGGTGCTAGGCCCTGCCTTGGGGTAGATGGTTACGATCCAAACAGATAAGACAGCCGAAGAATACACCTAATTATCCACTATTTCTCTGTTTGAAGATAAAGACTTTAGGCACAAAGAAACTGGGCATCTTGCTGAAGGTCACACAGAGGAAACCCCATGGCAGAGCTGGAAACCAAGCATATGCCACTAACGCATTTTAAGTTGGTGGGAGTAGGTAAAAGCTAGAAAACCATCATTAATGTGTTTTCAACTACAAATTACATGCTAGAGCAGAAATAATTGGCCACTAGACCATTATTTTTATTAAATTCCAGATAAACCTCACACCCACCCCCTGCTACAGCAGAGTAAAGGAGAGTAATTCCATTTGTGCCACTAGTTCTGCTGCTGACGTACAGCAGCAGAAATTCTGCGAGCCCAAGTGGGGTGCTGCCTACGTTGTAAGCCAATGAATAAATTTGGTGAGAGAGCTTTCAAATTTATGATCCATTTAATGAAAACTATAATAATGAAATTGCGACACTGTATTTTAGATAGGAGAAAGGATGCTGATTTCTGGAAGCAACAACAGACGAAGAGCGAAAACCATGACGGAAAACGCCTGTCCTTTCACTCCCTCTGCTCTGGGAAAAGGACAGGGCTGCAGCAAGATGACAGGCAGCATCGACAGCCCAAGCTGTTCGAACAGAAAGGGTTAAGCTGGCTGAAATGCTCCTAGGGAGGGATGCTATAATCATCCGGTGCCCATATCCCGTCTTCCCGGCAGCAGCAGAATGGCTGCCACAGCTCGGTTTCTGCTCACCGCGATGGGGTGAGTGCTGGCGCGGCAGGGCTGAGGCAGGTTTATTGTGCTCTGTGTGCTCTGGGACAAGGAGGGCTGACGGAGCCGATCAGTGCCGCTCCGCAGAGCAGCAGGAGGACCGACTGGCACATGCGGGGAGGTACAGTACAATAATCTCCCATCTGCACGATATAGCTTTGAATCCCTTCCCTTACAGCTCAATAGGTGCATCTGCTGCCCCTCTGCTAATCCTCAGCGTTGTTTAAAATGCAGATCAGTGGAGATCATGCTTTTTCTTTCCCATTACAGACACAGCCTAATAAAAGAGCTTTAATCACACAGACAATATTCTATCTCTTGCAGGCTCTGCTGCTTCATTCTTTCCTCCTTGCCTTTGTTTGGGAGCCAGATCTTTTTAGGCACTAGCAGCAGCAGAATCTAATTTTGCAACGCAAGGTTTGAAGCCAGTCAAAGTGATGGTAACCCTTCCCCAAACTGTGCCATCGTAATTAGAAGACTGCGAAAGGCGAACAGTGGGGAACTCAGGTCGTAGGAACCCCCTGAGAAAATGCATCCTGAACCCCTGGCTACGTTGCATCATTTTCAGTGTAGAAGCAGCGTCAGCAGACTCCCTCGCTTGTCTTTGTCTCCCTAGCACTAATGCACTATGGCATTTTTTTAGATGTCAGAAAGTACAGGAGCTGCAGAGGAAGGCTATGATTGGTTACGTGACTGTAGGCTGAGAAAAATGACTTAATTTATTTCACAAAGAACACACATGTGAACATACGTATGTGCAAATGCTAACTCGAAATAACTAGCTCTTTCCAGGCAATTCTACAGCCAAATGAATGACCCAGTAAACTGGAAAGCTGTTCTTGCTGTGACGAGAGGGAGATCATGCAGATCATCATTGTAAAAATAAGACCGTAAGATGTACTATAGTCAAGCGCTGATCCAGCCCTGAGTCTTCCGTGGAAGACGTGACGTCCCAGACCCCTCCTTTGTAGGGCTACTGCCATCAGAGGGCAATTTCAGAGGGAAGGACCAGACTGCAATTCTCTTCATATATGTTTATCCTTAAATTAAATTTCTTCTCTAGCCACCTTAGTTGCTGCAATTAACTGCAAGGCATAATACAATAAATCTTGTTTCTCCCTGTATCTATAAACCACAGCAAGAAAGACAAGCAACCAATTATTGTACAGATCAGGGTAAGCCAGTCTTCCAGAAATGTAAAACATATGGTGGCGAGGACGTGTTCTTACGTCCAGGGAAACATGCTCACAGCATGACAACAGAACAGCACAAGGAGCAAGACAGATCCTGAGGGAATAAAAAACACACAAGGGATGTGGCTAAGAAGGATGTGCTTCTTGCCATTAACACTTCCGAACACTTCTGGTCACTTCTGAAGTGACCAGATCCCCAAGAGACCGACTGAGGACAACTCACTGCTTCCGGATACTATGGGGAGCTTGGCAAGCCCGACTTCCACTTCCTGAAACACCAGCGGCTCTGCAGGGACCCTCTGCTGTAGCGGGGCCAGCTGGGCAGCACGGAGGGTCTTGAGTGGCATGACCCCATGGGCAGACACAGGCCAAAACCTCTCAAGCCATTCCTCACCATAAATACAGATGCTTTGTTCGCTGATGAAGCCTCAGCAGATGCTGTGCTAGCCCCTGACTTCCTAGACAGCAGGAAACCCAACATGCTCTGCCTGACTTACACATCTGGACAGAAATTGTTGGAAGCAGCAGTCCCATCCTTCAGAGCCTCTTTTATTTGAACTCACGGGAGTCCCTAGCAGTAACTCTGTCTGTTAGATCTGCTGATCAAGGACAGCCCAGCACGTGGTCCTCTTCTGCCAGTTGCCATCGTAGCAATTAAAGGGGAAAAGACTATGGGACGAGTCATCTCACCAGTGCACAAACTCATATATTATTTGTCTCATTATGTAGACACAATGTGATTTTCAATTAGCTGTCCGGCGGTACGATCGAACACAAGATACTTTAATTATGTATTTCATGGACATGCTTCAAAGGTGCTGTTTCAATCTCAAAATAATTAGCGGCATGCACAGGCAACTTAGAGAGTTCCAGAGGGCCTGGGGTTACTTCCCTTGTTAAAGATACAGAGGAGTTACTGGAGTTTCCTGAGGTCCAAAGGCCTCCTGGTTGCAAGATAACTGCCACCTAATGTACCTCTCCAGAATTACCGGTGCCTGTGCACACTTAGATGTTGGGTTCCTAAAGAAACATGGACAGCGGTCAGCAGCTGCCACGTGGTACTCTCAACACTTCAGAACATCCCTCTGGGACCATGAGGTCTTGCAAGGGAGTCTTTGATGAAGCATCGCAGGACACGCACCCACCCAAAGGTGTGCACACGCCTCTGCACCCGACTCACCCGAGAAAGCAGCAGTGAAGCAGGGCCCAAGAGAGCACAAGGTGGGGAAGGGCTGGATATGACCCAGTGAAGCTGAGTCACGCTCCCTTCTCCTCTCACCGAGCCGCAGTGCTGACCTATAGCAGCAGCATCTCGTTTGGTGTTTGTATAAGCAGTAGTAAATCATTACCTCCTGGTGGAAGAGGTGAGGAAAATGGCATGGAGCAAGTTTTCTCCACTTAACAAAGCCTCCCAGGAGCACTTACACACTGTCCCCTCCTAATGAGGGCACCCAAAGTCATAATGCAGTTCCCCTCTATAATTAACGTCTGTAATTACTAGTATAAGACACTATGCTTTAACAAACGGCCCTACTCAGGACATCAAACATTTATATGCACTTCTGTGCACATTAGAGGTGAAGCATGCAAGCTTCATAGCAATAAATCTATTTTTTCCGTAGAGGAATACCAGATCTCCATTTCAACTGCAGGCTGAAGTATCTGAGCGTCACTAAAAGTCTAGAGAGAAGGTGACATTCTGGCAGCCCTGCTACAAGCATATGTGAACAGGAATTGGGCTTCTGGTTATAAATAGCAATGTCTTGCAGGACCCCACCTGCCAGCGATCTCTCCCAAGGTGACCAGATGACACATACTGCAACATATCTAGATTTTTTTTCTCTCTTAAACACCTATTCTGGAGCTGCTGAAAATAGTGCCAAAAGGAATTAGGGGCATTAAGTGAAAGGGGAAAAACGGCAAGTATAAATGTTGACAGAGGATGCTTATTGTTCCCACAACCAGAATGCCATATGACATTTCTCCCAAGGAACAGTCAACTTTTACACAAAGTCCCCAATAACTCAATTATCTGTGTCAATGTCAAGGAAGGGCTCTGCTCCTTTACATCCTTTGTCACATGTATTTATCTCCTCCTCCATCACAGCAGTCCTGCTGGCCTTTAGGAAAGAAATGCCGTGGTGGAAATCAGGCCTGACAGGAAAACAAGGCAAAGATTTTGAATGCACAGAGGCATCTTTTGTAATTAAGGGTTTGGGTTGTTTTTCCTGTAGGTATTTTTAAGAGGTTTATTTGTTTGTGAAGCAAAGCTACTAAGCTTCAGGGAATCATTTCAAAACTGTTACTGCTTTGGATTTAAAGGGATTTCTCCATCACTGAGCTCTCTGTGAGTTACCATGTAGGGAATGGAAGGAGGTAGCATCACCTCCAGAACATGTGAGCTGGCGAGGGGCACCATGCAGCCCTGCTCTCTGCCAGCAGGAAGAGCTGGGTGATCCTCAGCAGCAGCAAAAATGTCAGTGAATCTTCCCCATATCAGCTGCCTCATTCCGTGGAGGATGGGTACTTTAGTACGTAAGATATGGACTAAAGCAGAGAAAAAATTGTTCAGCAACCCCGAACTTTGGACAGGGCCATGTGTTGTCATTTCACACACGCTTTAAACTCACAGAAGGTAACACAATCGCTACAAGCAGCAGTTTAACCTTCACCTGCAAGTGTTTCTTGTCCATGCAGTAAACCAGCTCTGAGAATTGATGCAGGTGAAAGCCAATCCAGGAAGAAAAAAAAGGGTGTAACCAACTCTGGTCTGGACCCAAGCAGGAGAACACAGGAGAACCACAGAGCCTGCAGGGGGAGAGGTCCCTTCCCCTCACAGCAATGCCAGCGTAGCCACGCTGCCATGGAAACGACACAAGTATGGCCCCAGAATGTCCCAGTTCAATTCCCTTCTGTTACACACTCCCTTCGCATCACTGATCAGTCACTTTCTTTCCAAGCCTCAGTTCCCCATCAGTGACACAGGGCAACGTTATTTCCTTTGTTCTTTCCATCTATGTGGAGCATGGGGGCTTTAGCACCAGGACAACACATTGGTACCACCTGTACGGCAGCAAGTACAACCCATCTCCCATTCTGTTCAGAAAGCGCAGGCACCACAGCGCAGGCACCACGGTATTACAGTTAAGGCTCAAGGGTGACAGAAGGAGAGCTGACAGCTATGGCTCCTCCTAAGTGAAGGCTGCAGTAACTTCACGAATGGGATACCAGTTCTTTGGAAACACGGTGGAGATGAGCTGTGTCTTGTGTCCACGGACCATCCGTCCCGTCGGAACAAGTCAACATGGACCTAACCACCTCAAGGTCTTTTTGAATCTGGGCCTCATTGTTTTTTCCATCGGTAACAAACCTGCCATGCAGAAATGCTGAAGGTTAATGTACTCAGGTGGGTAAAATGTCAAAAGTACTTCTAAGGTGTTTTTGTAAAGGCTCCTTGTTTTCCTCCTTAGAACGGAGCAGGAAAGAGAATTTGCTGAACTTGCTATTTCTACCTGTTCCACAGCGGCAGATGAAGAGAATCCATCGATTCTCACTGACCACCCTGCCCCCTGAACACATCCACCCCCAATCCACAGCTGAATCTTTACCCAACGCATCACACCCTGCAGAATGTCTCGTGCCCCTTAACTCTAGAGTGGGTCAGCAAATTCAGCAAGCACCCAGGTCTCTTCTGGCACAACTGACCCCTTCACTCCAGCACGTCACTCTCCAAGTCACAGGAACACAGCTAGCTTAAACACGGCTAAGTCAGGCCTAACCATATACCTGCCAGTCATAATGGCTTAGCTTGATGGATCGTTTGCTCTGCTGGCTTCTTTACAAAGTTGCTTTTTAAAAATAAACGTATATTTCATCAAAAGGCAGTTGCTCTGCACTGGTCTCATGTATGAGCACGTCCCACTGAGAGAGAAACGTGTCTTCTTCCTTTCTCCTTCAGACACAGCTCCGAGCCCCCATAATCACATTGTGCAATTTACTACGATAGCAAACATTCTCCGTGTTTGTCCTCCACCACGTATCCCTCTTTTCTATATTAGAGCTCCTTCTCTCCATGTTAGGGAGACAGCAGACAATGCCTCTCCGAAGAGCACCGCCGAATTTCCAGCTTGGTACCTACAGATGTGTCAGCCTTCACAACTGACAGAGCTATGTAAGTGACACCACAAGCAGTAAAACAAGTGAATTCAAGTAAACAAACAAAACAGATCAGACTGAAAAAATACATAATCTGATCTGGGTTAAAAGCATGTGAACAAGAAGGTGGCTAATTGAGATTAGTGGAACTACTTTTGAGTTAAATCAGTACAAAGGAGAGAGGACTAATTGAGAACACTGATGGCACCACCACACTGCTTGACAAGCTGTAACTCACCTCCTGAGTGGAAGGAAACTACGCCAATGACTTTATCCACCTGAGAGCGAAGGGGCTAAAGGGAGCATCCATTCACTTACAGGATGGGAAATCCACTTTTAAACCTACGCCTCCTACTGCTCAGTCTACAGATTAATTTTAAGCTTATTTTGAATTTTAAAAAATCCCAAGGAGGCATGTTTCAGTCTACAGAGCAGAAAGACATCACCAATTAATAACCAGGATCCCTTTACTGGAGACAGTGAAGCTCTAAGCTTTCTGTGAAGCATATGGAGTGCATGCACACACACAAAAGATTATGCAAATCAAACCCCATCAGATTATGCAAACAAAAATTATTCTGCTACACACCGGCTCACGTTAGTTTTTGACAGCCACACATCACGCCAAGCCCAACGCTCACCAAATTAAAAAGCATCGGTTTTGAGCTGCTAAAGGAGGTTCCACGGCTACACACACGTCCCACTTCAACCAACCTGCAGACACGGCTCTAAACGCAATTTATGCTGAAGCAGCCCACCATGATTTTCACCGGAGCTGTGACTGAACATAAGGCAATAAAGGCCAAAGCACACTATGAATTACACTGGTGTAAAGCAGGAGTAACTCCAATCACTCCAGTTAGGTTTACACAAGTCTGCAGAAGAGGAGCACTGAACTTACTCAAAGACTGCCTACAGAATCACGGTTTTCTCTGTTTCCTCCCAGCGATTTTCAAGTCAGACTTGTTCAGTTTATAACTCTAAGAACGGTGTGCATGTGACATCCTTGTACCATTATCAACGGGCTTCATTTTGCAGAAAGGCTGAGGAAGATACTCTGGCTTCTGAGCAGTCAAGTCAGCTGCCCCTCCAATTTTAGGTCTCTTTAAAGCAGACAGGCTGTTTTCTTGTCTAAGATAAAGATCTTAACTGTCCATGCCAACTGCCTCAAGTCTGAGGTACATGGTCTTAATGAAAGTAGCTGCAGTTGTTCATAAAGTGGCTTCTTACTGGGCTCCAAAGAGCATTACTGAGCTCACAGTTTGGGGGCCAAAAGTTCTTTCATGCAGAATTTCCCCTCCTTAAGCCACTGCCTTAGTATGGGCTGTCATATTTAAAGACCTTTAAGAATTCAGCTGACTCTTCTCCACTGACTTCAACAGCATCTGGCCTCATGGAAGGAATGAGGTCCCTGCAGTGTCTCAGCCCAGTGGCTCTGTCTCAAATCATTCAAAACCAGACAGGACTCCTGGGAATCTTCTCAGGATCTGGCAGAGGCAACACCTTGAGTGCAAGCTAGATGAACCCAAGGCCCATAAGGTACGATACACTACTTAGTAAATCACTGGGCATTAAGAATCTGAACCGCCACAGAAGAGACTTGGCCTTTTCTTCCCGACGTACCCTGACTGGATTTCAGAAAGAAAAATTCAGCCCAGATCTGATTTTGATGAGATGATAAAAAATCCCAGGTGATGAACAGCATTGGAAAGCAAGCATTACATAAGAGCACCTTCTAAAATAATAATTAAAGATCTGAACTTTCCACTTCTAAACAAGTTTGCTGATGGAGATTACCCTCAAAACCTGAATCATTCTGGATACCACAGAATCCTCCTCCATCAATTCCCTGATTTCAGCTCAGTTTAACACAATGTTTACATAAAAAAAAAAAAGAAGAAACTCTAAATCTCTGGTAATATCCTCCTATTTATCAAGCACCAGGAATGACTGCCAGAAATTAAAGCAACTTAGGTGAGCTCCATTTGAGCTGATCACAAAACACAGGCATTGCTAAACCTCCCTATGCCCAACTCAAGGAAACCACTGGTGGGAAAGGGAACCTCCCGTTCAGGAAAATGCAGCTACAGACTTGAGTAGCACTCAGCAGGTTTTGGCCAATCTACCAAGCTCAATGTTTTCTGTACAAAAGTGCCTAAATAATAAAAGCAGTAGAGGCAGCTGTGAGAACAGTTTCCATAGAGAAACATGGTCCAGGAGTCACCACCTCCCCTTCTCCTTACCCTTACCTGGAGGCCGCCCATCTGTGCATCCTTGAGAGTGACTGGATTTTTCTCTCTCCCCTCCCCAACCATCTCGCTTCCAAGCTCTACAAATACAAACCTCCAGCAGTTCCAGTTCTTCCCCTGACACTAGTGCCTCTGCCCCAGCTCTACTTCAGATGTTTTCAGAGCAGCTTAAAAGCCCCCTCAAAAGAAAAGTGAAATCATAACCCAAGGTTGTAAGTCATACCCCTAAACTGAAGTGGTGCTGCAGACCCTGATGAAAAGAGAAGCAGAACACACGGCCTCACAATCTGATTTCTTTAAGCCGAGGCAGAAATGAGGATTAGCCTCTGGCAAAGAGGCAGGGCATCCACTCCACTGCCTGCCACGTAACAGTGCTAATCCACCTACCTGCAGATCCCACTGCACATACGCTACATGAAACCCAACTAATAAGCAGAATGTGAAGCAGAAAGAAACAATCTAGTTCAGTTTTCCAGGGAGATGAATGGCCAATTGGGCCATTTTTCAGGATTTTGCTTTCCAAATTTTTCAACAGTTCCAAGGGTGGAGAGAAAAAAAGAAGAAGAAAAAAAATGAGCTCAGCAGTAGCTGTTCAAAGAGATATCTTAAAATCTCTTATGAATAAAAGTTATTTTTGTCTAAAAAGAGGATGTTCTTTTTCCATTGCCTCCCAGCCTCTTCCCAAATATGCTGACAAAGACAGACGAATGGGAAGTGCAGTATCAGAAAGTGCCTGCAAGGACTTGAGTTTCGCAGGTGGAGATGCAAGATCGAGGAACCAGGGGGTCAAATCACCGCATCCTTTCTTGAATCAAACATTTGATTAAAAATTCTCTTTCTGGACTTAGTGCCTGGAAACCCCAACCAGAAGTAGAGGAGATGGATAATGGCAGCTCAGCGTTCTCAATCTTTGTCCTGTTCTGACCCAATGTTAACAAAAATGGCTGGGGGACTCCCATCCACCGGTGAATACACGTGAGCTGAACTCAGCGACGTGCTTAACCGAATTTCCATCAATGGTACTTGGAGATAAGCAGTCCTTTAAATGAATAGATCTGCTTTTCCAAAACCGGAACAAAGCAGGAGATCTATAGCTGGTGATGGACAATACATCCCAATGGAGATTATTTTTCACAATCCAATGTGCAGATTTGGCAACAATAGGACATTTTCAAATCACATATTTCTGCCAAACAGTTCAGAACATTTATTTAAAACAATAAATTGAAAAACATGTTTTTTCTGAAATCTATTTTTACATTTCGTTTTGCCCAGAACATGCTTGTCAGTGCCACTGAATTTTCTCAAGAATGCTTTAAAATGTCTAATTTTACTACTTTTCCATTATTTTGCTTTCTCCTCTGCCTGACAAGCCTTAAGAATAGCAGATGTGCAGGGAAAAAGTAATCTATGTTGCTTGTTCGGTGTCTGGTAAAATAAAACCAAGTCAGAGGGCTTTTTGTTCACCTAAACATGCAATAGGATTAACACTCTCCCTGGAAAGATGCACTTTACCTCTAGGTCACGGGGCCAGCTGACTAACATGACTCAAAACCAAGCCCTCCCACTCTTGACCACCTCACAATAGAGCAGTGGAAAACATGTAGGTCACAGAATCCTGCCTCATCCAGTTTGGTTGCAGTTCCTCTAAGGATATAAATTCATTAGAGAGACAGACTGTAAACAAATGGGTACACACACAAGAAAAAACCATGCAGACAGATTCTGCCTGCTCACTCTGCGCAGACATGACTGCTTGACCCAGAAACCAAAGGTATTGCCGTCTAGTCATCGGGCTAGAGCCATTCACATAACTAACCCAGGAAATCCACCCTCTACCTCCTTACAGAACGCTGCACAACATCTCAGAGGGGACTGTGGTTCCCTCGTATTTATTCATTACTCAAATCAACCCTAAAAAAGTCTTACGTACAATGAATTAGTGCTTCACCTCCCAGAGCGCCCCAGGAGATTCCTGGGGACATCTGCTAAAGGACGATGGTAAGCGAGTGGTACTGCAGCCACTGGTGCCAGCTCTGGATTATTTCTGAGACATTTTTCATCACTCCACAGAGATTAAAAGTAATTTGCAGCAACTACGGATACTCAATACATAAAACATTGATATTGTGATTATCTTAAGAGTTCAACCCCATCAACTGATATAAAAGAATAACCCACTTGCCCCAACCAGCGAGCCCTCCAGGTACTGAACTTAGGAGAAGGGTCTCAGGAGATGCCTGGGCCTTTGGACATCTCACAGAAAGGTACCACTTTATGAAGAAGTAGAAAATGATGCTATGTTAAGGATTGAAAAGTATTTTCAATCTTTGTCCTTCCTCTTAAGTCACTATGTCTTGCCCAAGACGTGAACTGTAAAACCCACTGAGCTATAAGAAGTTGTCAAGCAAAAATGAATACAAATAGGGCTTTCTTCTTGCAACTTCCAACCAAAATCACTTCACATACCCAGGCAGTGACAACTGCAAGGGTGTTCTTCTATCACTGGTGTATCCATTAAACTCCCTCTGGGCCACGGTTCCCAGGGAGCCCCGATCCAGCCTCTGCATCATGCACCTCTCTGCCGTGTGGAACTTACTGGTTTGTCATTTCTGTCATCGCTACAGTAAAGTAAATACTCGGGCATACCCAGTGCTCTCGCTCACGCTGCTGTCTTGCACAACAAATTACCTGAGCCACGTTTGGAAAAGCTGATCAATCCCACTCCTCCCTGGCCAGCAGGAAGCGCATCACTCACTACCTAGCTGAGCAAACACAGTCCGCACGTCAAGTAGGTGTTCTGCAGTCCTACACACATCTCATTCCTGGTAACAAACCCCAAAGACTAGAGAGTGAAAACCAAAGCTCATAAATACATCTATACTAGTTTGACGGCCAAGAAATCATTTAATTGAAGATAAATACATGTATTTCCTTAGTATAAGCACTACTTCCTTGTATTTCCTGTAGGAAATTCCTGCAACCTGCAAGCACTGATGTTTATTCAATCGAACTTACATGTTGTTATCCAAACCAAACTCCACTTCTCTGCCATATGCTCGAGGAGCACAGGGAATCCTACACTGCCAACATGAGATGTTCATCCGTTGTCGCGAGGAAGTCCAAGATACCACCGGAGGCATTCCCATCTGTGTTGGAATTTTGTTTCCACCAGCAAGGCTAGTAAGTGCCCCGGTTCTTTTGGCCCCCTCGGATCCCTCAGGAGTGCTGTGCATGTCAGATCCAGACCAGCCAGCGATTTCTGGCCACAAAGCCAGCCTAGAGCAGCAGCGGCGCAGGAAGCGCCCAAGCTACCCAATGGGAACAACTCTCATTGCACCACTTGCAGAGCCAGTTCCTAAGAACGTGCCTCCAAGGGATGATGTTGGGGACAAGGGTCCCTGCAGGCTCCAGGAACTGCCAGTGGACTGTACTGGTAGGACTCCTTTGGGTAAAGGACAGCATGGGTTGAACCGCTGTGGGAACAGGCCAATGAATCAGCCTTGATGAAGAGAGTAACTGTTGTTTTCACAATTCCCTCTGCGCTGACAAGAAAAACTAGAAATTCCCATCAAGTCCAGTGACCTTCTCCCTGTGATCTCCTGGCTGGGGCACGGACCACCTTTTTCTTCTCTGTATGGATAGCGCTCAGGACCTCCGGGCTTTTAAAGGCATGCCAGTCTGCTAGGTATGAGACTAAAAATACCATTTCTCTTGAGAAGAAGCTCCCGGTGTGAGTTTCAGAGCTCGGTTGCTTGCTTATAGACATATATAAAACATACATACGTGTGTAATTGCTGTTTGTCTGCACTTCGCATCACAAGATAGAGTCAGGCTTGCTGGGTTTAACCCAAAAAAGGTTTTAAAAATATAAGATGAAGAAATAAACCCAGGACAACCCATAACATTCAAAGGAACTGTTCAAACCGCAGTTTTTGTATGCTTTCCTAAATTTAATTAAAAATAAAATAAATGCATAATTTGCTTTTTCTTTACAGTAATTAATACACCGGGGGCTTAAGGACCTTTATTATCACTGCAGGAATTTATGTTTGTGGTAGCAGTGCTGTTCTTTTTTCCTCTTCAAAAAGATACTCACAAATCAGAGGAGCAACTCTTTGAAGTATGCGGCAGGGACTTCTTCTGCCCACTCCTTATGCATAACTCCTCTAACGTGATCTGACCGAGCTGCAGTTCTCCCCCTCCAGCCCTCGGCAGCATGAATCTTGCATCAGCCAGACACAGAGGATCTCACAGTCCAGCACCTTAGATCCGCCAGAGTCAGAGATGAGAGAACTGGAGCTCTCGGGGGGGACACGCAGCGATTCTGCGCAGCCCCGCAGCCGCCCTGCTCCACAGGTAGCTGGAAGCAGAGCTCAGCCCCTCACCTAATTTGACTGTGACACATCACAGGCCTTTTCTTGACACAAGCCACATACATCTCAACTAAGCCGGCAGCAAAAAGGTGGGGAGGGGATGAATAATTTTGCAAAAGTTTTCAATTTAACTTCCATTGTAAATAGTGCAGTTCAGAGACAGAAGCTCTTCC
>NW_010397446.1:0-5652 GCF_000710305.1 Buceros rhinoceros silvestris | reverse complement strand
CTTCAGGTAAGCCACTGGAACTGGGTGCCAAAGGAGGCCACAGAAATTATTCAGGTACAAAAACATGAAAATGGGGAAAACCAGAGGTAGGGAGTCATTTCTGGAAACACTGCTGTGTAAATTTTAAAGTTCACGAGTGACAGGCACTTTAAGATCTGAGATGCTGGCCCCAGCAATGGCAGAAAGCACTCATGCCCCAGTCCAGTGAAACATGTGGGTGCGTGCTGACCCAGGAGCACGTGCCAGGCGTATGTGCCAGGCCTGGCCACGAAACAGCTCGAGGAAGGAGTTTCCTCTGATCTCTCACTGCTAAAGTCAGCAGGTTAACTGGGATGATCTGGGGCAACCAGTATAAGACACGACTTCTGATCTGGTTTTATGAACTGTCTTACATTTCTTGTGCCAGAGTGGTGTTTGCATGGCTGCTCTGGATGGAGGCAGGGCTTCACTTCAAACGCAGGGCATTTCCTCACAACAGGAACACTGGCCATCCATGCTCACTGTTAAAAACTCAGCGGGACTCAAACAGAAGAAGGAAGCACAGACAAGTCTCAGACAGACAGGGAATTGCTCCAAAGCAGCAGCATCCAGACTGAACATGTTTGAGTGTTTACGGCCCCTCTTGACAACCATTAAAAAAACCCCAAACCAGCAGCTTCTGCTACAAAGCCTTTTCCACTTCCCTTCTGTGAGGACAAAACTCTTCTGCTGGTAGAACAGCTCTTCTTCCTACTGTGGCTCCTGTTAGCTGAAAAGGTGAGCCCTGCTTCTGCGCAAGCAATACTCCATAAAAGCACCGCGGCATCCACCCCACGCGGAGCACACCGGACCTGAATGCAGACCTCCCCATACCCAGGCCAACATCTGACACGTTCCCACACTGGTTACAGGGACGCAGCAGAAAACAGGAGCAGAAACAGCTGGCTGTTCAGAGGAGGAAGGACTGGATTGTCTTGTCGAGCTGCCTGTGCAGCTCTTGCAGCCCCTGTAGGACACAGCAGCAGCTCTCCCAAAGGGACAGTTGAAATCTTGGATTCCTATATCCTGATCAGCAATTATGATTTGCAATCCCATATTATTTTTTGCTTGTCCTTGGGCTATTTGGCAATAACTACAAAGCAGGAAGACAGAAGCCCAGTTCTCATGAGCCAGGTTGGTGCTCCAGAGCTGAGGGGAGCAGAAACCAGTTTTGACAAGTTATCCATGCAAATATTATGCGCCAGTCGTTGAGCAAGTATCTCTGTGCTGCTCTCCTGTGTCATTGTCACAGAGCCTGATGCAGTGTGACAACTTTCATACCCAGAGTTAAGTTAAACTAATTTCAATTGTGCTGTAAAACAAACAGAATTAACACTAAACTCCTAACGCTTCTGTAAAATAAATACAAACAGTTTAGAGAAGCGAAACATTTACAAGTAAATCCAACCAGGCACCCAAGGATGAACCCCAGCGCTGTTTGTTCACCCGCATGAAGCCCCACGGAGTCCTCACCGGCCCAGGACAGCTTTAACCTGCCTTTCTGCAGAAGAATCCCACCCTGGCTGACACTAAGTGCAGGCAAACTGTGCTGCAGAACTCGCACGTAGGTTACGGCTACGTAGGAGCAGGGCCATTAAATGCAGATACGGTGCCTAACGAACACAGCCCTGCTTTCTCCCTGCGAGAGGGAGAACATTATAGCAGCCAACCGGAAACGGGAACAAGAACCCTACAACAACTGTATCAGCTTTCAGGCTATAATTAGCTATGTATAGTTTAAATAGCATCGTCATTAATTAACATTTGCCAGAGAACCTCACCTCTCAGTGCTTTTCCAGCCAGTGCTGAAATCATATAGCTGCTCGGTAGAGAAGGAAATAAGTCATTCGGGTGACATTTTCTCATAGGACAGATCATTAGGGACAAAAAAAAACAAACAAAAAACAAGGGTTACAAAGGTTCAAAACCATGTGCAGAGTAGAGGCCACATCACAGCCTCTCCAGTTCCCACCAAAGGTCCCTTTGGGTGAACCGAGTCGTAAAAGATTCGTACCCTGAGTTTTCTGCCCTTCCCCAAGTCCTGGCCATTATGTTTAGGGATGGAAACACCGGCTGTACCTCTCGCAGCCTCATGCACTTCACACACTGTGTTCCAAGCAGCAGAGGCTTTTGGAAGAGCAGCATGGAGACACAGCTGGATGCATCAAATTCTCTGCCCTTCGAGGTGAGGCTGAAAGCCACTGTCACCATTTCACTCTGTGACAGAGGGCAGACAACCTCCCACAGCCAGAAATCAGGCAGGTTCCCTCCCTGTGTCTATTAGTGATGGGCACTTAACGCCATTTCACTCAAAATGGGAAACAACCAGATCCTCTGGCTTCCCACCTGAAACGGTAACACGCTGCTCACAGCGATGATGTCAACATCCTCAGCCATGAGACAGAGATCTGAAAAAAGAAAAATCTGAAGCCAGAGCCACAAGAAGAATGTTTCCAAAGGAAACAGTATTATTCCATTTCTGTTTTATTTTTACTAATGGGAAACTGAAACGCTCACGGAGAACGAGCCGTAATGAAGTTTGAATGGGTGGGGCCTTTCCACTCTGAGCTTGTTACCAACACCCAAGGCGCAGTGAGAAGAGCTTTCAAATACAGCCTTTTCCAAACATGCACCAAGGAGAAGTCTCCGCACCAACAACATTTTCCATCTACAGTTCTTCTGGTGGGACAGGAGGGAGCATGGGCACCGCAGAAGCCTGCCTTGACTCACCGCCCAGCATCTGTTCGCACCGACAGACCAATACTCACAGGCCAATATCCCGTTTATACAGAAAATGTGCTGCCCACAACGCATCCCTAGCGGCAGCAGCCTTATTATTTATACTACAGACATGAGGACAAATCACAGCTGCACAAAGCAGACAAGAAAATATTTTACACTCTTTGGTGAACTCCTCCTAGTCCAACAGCGTGCCTTTTCGACAGGCGTAAAAAGCAGAAAGTTTCCAATGGAACAAAGATGTACGATAGGTGCTATTCAAGGAAAGAGAGGCGAGGGATGAAGACCAACAATTTCCAGCTACGTTAACCCCCTTCTGCTTCAAGGATCTTCATTTTAAACTGTTGAGGTGTATTAGAAAGCTCCAGCTTGGTTTCCCATTACATTCTCCCTGGGTCGTTGCACCTAATCACACTGGAGGCTCTAAAAATGTCTCTGCTTTCATTATTTTCTCCTACTGGATGCCTAGTTGTTTAATAACTTTATCATTTTACAGTTATTTGTATTCAGAACAATCTGTAAATCAAATTCAAATATAACAGTGCAAAGTGTGGGCAGAGAAAAATAATTATTTAGTATGGTCTGGAGTAATAGCTCAGGTTAATTTGATAGAATTCGGCCCAAGAAAATGTAGGTTAAGTACCAGGAACCATCTCCTACCCACACGATCTATCAGATGGAAAAACCAAACTCCATGCAGAAAAGGTGGCACCGTTTTCACTTGCTTTTGAGACAGGACAGATGATGGTGGTGGAGCATGTAACATAAGGAACGACCTGCACAAGGCTAGTAACCTAAACCAACTTCCACTTCCATCCTCTTAGAGCGATTCACAATCTGCAGGGAGAAAATCCTTTCGGGAATCCATGGTATCCCATCTCACCCTGCTGGAAAGCCAGTCAGCCCAGCCCCTGGTGAACCAGCACTCATGAAATAAGATCCTGTATTTTAATTTTGCTCTGTTCCTGCCTTTTAGGACTCCGCCTGGGAAACTACCCAGGCCATGAAGGGACTTCCAGATCCGACCCAAATCTCCTGAAACAGCAGAGGTTTACTCACATACTCATCTCAGGCTTGTTTCTACCTTCTCTGCCAAACAGAGACAAAGCTGTTGTGCTCTCCTGAACAGGGGCCCTTCTCTCTCTCTGTTAAATGTTAGGCTTTGATTACTCATTCACTATTAAATGAGGCATCATTTATTTGCTGTAGGTGCTACGTTCTGTTTTTGGGTTTATTGACTGAGGGTGTCTATTAAAAACATTCTTTTTTAAAACATGGGGGAATTTCAATAAATAAGAACATCTCTAAAATTAAGAACACCACAATGGAGTACATCTCAGAGCAAAATAATATTGTACCGTGAGTGCAAAACTATTTAAATTCATCAACAGATTTTACCGAATTCCACCACAGCCATACAAATTCTCACCTTGATTTCGCTGGTGAGAAGCCTCACTGTGGGCTGCCTTGCCCAAGCCCCTACTGTAACGCTAGCAACAAAGATTCATGTGTGGTTCGAAGCATATCTCATTTATTTCTATCTACGTTTTTATTACACTCAGGAGCGCACTATTTCAGTTCTTTACAGTACTCACAATCAATAAATCCTCCTATTTTTCCTGTCAGAAAGGATTTGTGACTTCCACTGTTACAGAAGCTGAGGATATAAGACACAGAGGTATATGCTGACTTGGCCAAAGCGAGATGCCCAGGGGAGTTGATGCCCGAGGCGAGAACAGAATGTGGACCCCCAGAGCCCCAGCTCTTACCTTCATGTTCCTCCTTCCTATGAAATGGCTTTTTCTCTCACTCCCCTTTCCTATCTTAAGTGGGTCAGTCTAGTCATCAGCGAGATTTTCTTGGAGATTCTCTAACTGTACTTTCCACCAAAAAGGCGTCAGTATGTACGCCAAGAATGAAATCAAACTGCTGCCTGACAAAACTGTGCAAAAATGGTCTCGATTCACGAGGCAACACCACCAGAATGTGGTGAGAGGAGATGCTACATCCAAAATCCAACTCCACAGGCCACCAGAATAAACTCATGCTCCTTTCCTACCACTGTAACACACGGGATCATTTTCCCTTGTTAACACCGTGCCTGGTAGTTACTGAAAGCTTTGGAACTGAAGCAGCAGGGACAGCTAAGAGGTAATTCAAGCCGTTCCCAAGTGGTTTATGTCAGCCTGGTATTCCACATGGCCACCTTCTACACTTTGAGGGGAAACAAAACCTGGGCTACCACGTTTTGCATGACTTGTGCATCATTACATCACAAAGCGTTGTGTGTACAGCGAACCCCTAAACCTGGCTGGCTTGTGTTGCTGCAGCATCTCTTGGTCTTGTAGGGCAAGCAGAGAAAACCCGGACACAGACAGACTCAGGGCAGTCTCTGCTCACTGCTCTAGAGGGTCTCAGACACCACTTCCCACCCTCTGGGTACTAAAGCACAAAGTAAAAAAATTGCTACGCAATATTAAAACTCAAAGTTTGTTTTTGGTTGGGTTTTTTTTAAGCCTTTTACTCCAGCAAATAGCTCAGAGAACACCAAACTGTTTGATGTTTTAATGTTGCAATATATATCCTCCGGCAGGAGCTGGGTTTAGGGACTAGCTACAGCTCCACACAGTAATCAACCCCAAGTAACTTGATGCTGTTCCTCTGCCATCGCTACAGCGTGAGGATGCAGCCAGAGGTGCATCCTCCCAACTGCTGATGAGGGGAGAACAGTGGGCCTGCAGCCGGCTGCCGGAACACCCGCAGGGACGGCCATACATCACCTTCTCCGAAGCGCGGGGAGTCAGGATCCGTGGTGCGCGGCTGGCGCTGCGGGAGCCATCCACCCTCTCACACCCCTCGTCACACATCCCGCCAGGCCGGGAAGCGGCGGCCAGA
>NW_010397445.1:994-1198 GCF_000710305.1 Buceros rhinoceros silvestris | reverse complement strand
GGGACAGAGACGGGACGGGGCTTTTCTCACCCATTTCCCATCCGTTATTTGTTACACTCATGTCAGCGGCGCATCGGCCGCGGGCGGATGCTCTGCCCGACCTGCTCTGTTCCACCTCATCACGGTTTTTCCGCGTTTCCCCGGGTTTGGTCTGGACCGAGACGGTCCCTCCAGGCCCGGGGACGCGCAGCCCGGCTGCGGTGG
>NW_010397445.1:454-848 GCF_000710305.1 Buceros rhinoceros silvestris | reverse complement strand
GTCCTCGCGCGGAGGAGCGTCTGCTCTAGATGGCAGCAGCTTCCTTCCCTTTGGCTGGAGACATCCCAGAGACAGCAGCTCCCCTTCCCTCCACGCTTCATCCGCTGCAAACCACCGGGGATGGAGCTTTCTTGTCTATCCCGCTGTCACCACCGTGGAGAACCCGCTCCGTCTTCTCAACAACCTCCTGATAGGCGATAACCTCCTCTGAGGCGACTCCAAGACTTTTCTTTAGGTTGAACAAGCCCCATTCCTCAGCCTTTCCTCCTGGAGGAGCTCCAGCTTCCAGCTGTGCTGCAGCCTCCCACCATCCTGGTGGCCCTCCCTTGGCTTCCCTCCAGTTCATCCACATCTGCCTCGTATCAGCGACCTCAAACTGGACACGGCATCCAGA
>NW_010397445.1:0-273 GCF_000710305.1 Buceros rhinoceros silvestris | reverse complement strand
GAAGGGGACCAGCCGGGGGAGGACATGGGGCAGGTGTGGAGGAGCCTCGTTCTCTGGAGGACATGACAGGGAGGACGGTCACAGCAGGGCTGCAGATGCCATCGGGGCTGAGAGGTGGGCTGAGGGTTCAGCTCCACCGGTTCAAGAGCAGGTCAAGGGGTCTGCGGCGGAGAAAATGTGCCGTGGGACCAAGCCGAGGAGCCTTATCGCGTTCTTGGCTGGAGAATCGGAAAACTTCGCGGGGGAGCTCAGCGGGCTGGGGTGGGGGGGGGG
>NW_010397444.1:0-230 GCF_000710305.1 Buceros rhinoceros silvestris | reverse complement strand
AGGTTTTGGGCTTGGGGCCTCGCTTTTTGGGCCCATATAGCTCCATTTCTCGCTCCCTAGAGGTGTTAAAAAAACCAAAGCTTCAATTCAGCATAGCTACAAGACAGCCACATATTTACAAGCACAACTGCTACAGCTAGCAAAGGCCTTGTACCTCTCCTCAAAGGCTGCGAGCAGCCGGGCATCCAGGATGTTCTCCTCGGGTTCCCAAGTGCTGTACCTGGGGGGGG